>NW_025721468.1:0-54404 GCF_922984935.1 Meles meles
CGTTTTCCGGCCAATTCTCACGAGCGTTCTGCCCAAATCGGGATCGATTTGGGCAGAACGCTCGTGAGAATTGGCCGGCGTTGGGCAGCCCTGGTCAGCGCCCAGGGCCGCGTGGAGCAGGGCCCTTTCTCGCTCGGGGCATGGCGCGGCCACCCGGAAAACGAGCCGCGACGATGGGGCGCGGCCGGCGGCCCCGGCGCCGGGGAGTTTTCCCCGAGCAGAGTGGATGGAGGCGCCGTGGCCGGGCGTCCACCTCCGCCCTGGCGGGCGGCCGGGGCGCCCGTGGAGGGGGCTGGCCTCTGTGGGGGAACGGAGTGATCTCTCACTCCACGGCTGGGACGAAGCCGCGAAGGTGCCGTCGTCGCCGGGACGGTCGGGGGGACTCGTGGCGCGGGACTCAGGGTTCCCCATGCGGAGGCCCCCAGGCTCAGGCCCCTGGCAACGGAAGGCTGAGCAAGCAGGCCCGGGCCCGGGCCCGGCTTTCGGGGCTGGCCCGGCCCCAGCGGCCGGCGCCAGGGAGGGGACCCCCGGAGGCTGAGGTGCGGGAGGCGTCGCCCGCCCCGGGGCCCGCCGCCCGGAGCTCCTCCTGGCGGTGCCGGAACGCGACGACACGCGATCCCGGACAGGGCCCCGGGGGGGCGGCCCTGCGGCCCTCTGGTGCCCGAAGTGTGTTCGCCGGGCGTTTTCCGGCCAATTCTCACGAGCGTTCTGCCCAAATCAGGATCGATTTGGGCAGAACGCTCGTGAGAATTGGCCGGCGTTGGGCAGCCCTGGTCAGCGCCCAGGGCCGCGTGGAGCAGGGCCCTTTCTCGCTCGGGGCATGGCGCGGCCACCCGGAAAACGAGCCGCGACGATGGGGCGCGGCCGGCGGCCCCGGCGCCGGGGAGTTTTCCCCGAGCAGAGTGGATGGAGGTGCCGTGGCCTGGCGTCCGCCTCCGCCGTGGAGGGCGGCCGGGGCGCCCGTGGAGGGGGCTGGCCTCTGTGGGGGAACGGAGTGATCTCTCACTCCACGGCTGGGACGAAGCCGCGAAAGGTGCCGTCGTCGCCGGGACGGTCGGGGGGACTCGTGGCGCGGGACTCAGGGTTCCCCATGCGGAGGCCCCCAGGCTCAGGCCCCTGGCAACGGAAGGCTGAGCAAGCAGGCCCGGGCCCGGGCCCGGCTTTCGGGGCTGGCCCGGCCCCAGCGGCCGGCGCCAGGGAGGGGACCCCCGGAGGCTGAGCGGCGGGAGGCGTAGGCCTCCCCGGGGCCCGCCGCCCGGAGCTCCTCCTGGCGGTGCCGGAACGCGACGACACGCGATCCCGGACAGGGCCCCGGGGGGGCGGCCCTGCGGCCCTCTGGTGCCCGAAGTGTGTTCGCCGGGCGTTTTCCGGCAAATTCTCACGAGCGTTCTGCCCAAATCAGGATCGATTTGGGCAGAAGGCTCGTGAGAATTGGCCGGCGTTGGGCAGCCCTGGTCAGCGCCCAGGGCCGCGTGGAGCAGGGCCCTTTCTCGCTCGGGGCATGGCGCGGCCACCCGGAAAACGAGCCGCGACGATGGGGCCCGGCCGGCGGCCCCGGCGCCGGGGAGTTTTCCCCGTGCAGAATGGATGGAGGCGCCGTGGCCGGGCGTCCGCCTCCGCCGTGGTGTGCGGCCGGGGCGCCCGTGGAGGGGGCTGGCCTCTGTGGGGGAACGGAGTGATCTCTCACTCCACGGCTGGGACGAAGCCGCGAAAGGTGCCGTCGTCGCCGGGACGGTCGGGGGGACTCGTGGCGCGGGACTCAGGGTTCCCCATGCGGAGGCCCCCAGGCTCAGGCCCCTGGCAACGGAAGGCTGAGCAAGCAGGCCCGGGCCCGGGCCCGGCTTTCGGGGCTGGCCCGGCCCCAGCGGCCGGCGCCAGGGAGGGGACCCCCGGAGGCTGAGGGGCGGGAGGCGTCGGCCTCCCCGGGGCCCGCCGCCCGGAGCTCCTCCTGGCGGTGCCGGAACGCGACGACACGCGATCCCGGACAGGGCCCCGGGGTGGCGGCCCTGCGGCCCTCTGGTGCCCGAAGTGTGTTCGCCGGGTGTTTTCCGGCCAATTCTCACGAGCGTTCTGCCCAAATCGGGATCGATTTGGGCAGAACGCTCGTGAGAATTGCCCGGCGTTGGGCAGCTCTGGTCAGCGCCCAGGGCCGCGTGGAGCAGGGCCCTTTCTCGCTCGGGGCATGGCGCGGCCACCCGGAAAACGAGCCGCGACGATGGGGCGCGGCCGGCGGCCCCGGCGCCCGGGAGTTTTCCCCGAGCAGAGTGGATGGTGGCGCCGTGGCCGGGCGTCTGCCTCCGCCGTGGCGGGCGGCCGGGGCGCCCGTGGAGGGGGCTGGCCTCTGTGGGGGAACGGAGTGATCTCTCACTCCACGGCTGGGACGAAGCCGCGAAAGGTGCCGTCGTCGCCGGGACGGTCGGGGGGACTCGTGGCGCGGGACTCAGGGTTCCCCATGCGGAGGCCCCCAGGCTCAGGCCCCTGGCAACGGAAGGCTGAGCAAGCAGGCCCGGGCCCGGGCCCGGCTTTCGGGGCTGGCCCGGCCCCAGCGGCCGGCGCCAGGGAGGGGACCCCCGGAGGCTGAGGGGCGGGAGGCGTCGGCCTCCCCGGGGCCCGCCGCCTGGAGCTCCTCCTGGCGGTGCCGGAACGCGACGACACGCGATCCCGGACAGGGCCCCGGGGGGGCGGCCCTGCGGCCCTCTGGTGCCCGAAGTGTGTTCGCCGGGCGTTTTCCGGCCAATTCTCACGAGCGTTCTGCCCAAATCGGGATCGATTTGGGCAGAACGCTGGTGAGAATTGGCCGGCGTTGGGCAGCCCTGGTCAGCGCCCAGGGCCGCGTGGAGTAGGGCCCTTTCTCGCTCGGGGCATGGCGCGGCCACCCGGAAAACGAGCCGCGACGATGGTGCGCGGCCGGCGGCCCCGGCGCCGGGGAGTTTTCCCCGAGCAGAGTGGATGGAGGCGCCGTGGCCGGGCGTCCGCCTCCGCCGTGGCGGGCGGCCGGGGCGCCCGTGGAGGTGGCTGGCCTCTGTGGGGGAACGGAGTGATCTCTCACTCCACGGCTGGGACGAAGCCGCGAAAGGTGCCGTCGTCGCCGGGACAGTCGGGGGGACTCGTGGCGCGGGATTCAGGGTTCCCCATGCGGAGGCCCCCAGGCTCAGGCCCCTGGCAACGGAAGGCTGAGCAAGCAGGGCCGGGCCCGGGCCCGGCTTTCGGGGCTGGCCCGGCCCCAGCGGCCGGCGCCAGGGAGGGGACCCCCGGAGGCTGAGCGGCGGGAGGCGTCGGCCTCCCCGGGGCCCGCCGCCCGGAGCTCCTCCTGGCGGTGCCGGAACGCGACGACACGTGATCCCGGACAGGGCCCCGGGGGGGCGGCCCTGCGGCCCTCTGGTGCCCGAAGTGTGTTCGCCGGGCGTTTTCCGGCCAATTCTCACGAGCGTTCTGCCCAAATCGGGATCGATTTGGGCAGAACGCTCGTGAGAATTGGCCGGCGTTGGGCAGCCCTGGTCAGCGCCCAGGGCCGCGTGGAGCAGGGCCCTTTCTCGCTCGGGGCATGGCGCGGCCACCCGGAAAACGAGCCGCGACGATGGGGCGCGGCCGGCGGCCCCGGCGCCGGGGAGTTTTCCCCGAGCAGAGTGGATGGAGGCGCCGTGGCCGGGCGTCCGCCTCCGCCGTGGCGGGCGGCCGGGGCGCCACTGGAGGGGGCTGGCCTCTGTGGGGAAACGGACTGGTCTCTCACTCCGCGGCTAGGACGAAGCCGCGAAAGGTGCCGTTGTCGCCGGGACGGTCGGTGGACTCGTGACGAGGGACTCAGGGTTCCCCATGGGGAGGCCCCCAGGCTCAGGCCCCTGGCAACGGAAGCCTGAGCAAGCAGGCCCGGGCCCGGGCCCGGCTTTCGGAGCTGGTCCGGCCCCAGCTGCCGGCGCCAGGGAGGGGACCCCCGGAGGCTGAGGAGCGGGAGGCGTTGGCCTCCCCGGGTCACGCCTCCCGGAGCTCCTCCTGGCGGTGCCGGAACGCGACGACAGGCGATCCCGGACAGGGCCCCGGGGGGGGCCGCCCTGCGGCCCTGTGGTGCCCGAAGTGTGTTCGCCGGGCGTTTTCCGGCCAATTCTCACGAGCGTTCTGCCCAAATCGGGATCGATTTGGGCAGAACGCTCGTGAGAATTGGCCGGCGTTGGGCAGCCCTGGTCAGCGCCCAGTTCCGCGTGCAGCAGGGCCCTTTCTCGCTCGGGGCATGGCGCGGCCACCCGGAAAACGAGCCGGGACGATGGGGCGCGGCCGGCAGCCGCGGCGCCGGGGAGTTTTCCCCGAGCAGAGTGGATGGAGGCGCCGTGGCCGGGCGTCCGCCTCCGCCGTGGCGGGCGGCCGGGGTGCCCCTGGAGGGGGCTGGCCTCTGTGGGGAAACGGACTGGTCTCTCACTCCGCGGCAAGGACAAAGCCGCGAAAGGTGCCGTTGTCGCCGGGACGGTCGGGGGACTCGTGGCGCGGGACTCAGGGTTCCCCATGGGGATGCCCGTAAGGTCAGGCCCCTGGCAACGGAAGGCTGAGCAAGCAGGCCCGGGCCCGGGCCCGGCTTTCGGGGCTGGCCCGGCCCCAGCTGCCGGCGCCAGGGAGGGGACCCCCGGAGGCTGAGGAGCGGGAGGCGTCGGCCTCCCCGGGGCACGCCTCCCGGAGCTCCTCCTGGCGGTGCCGGAACGCGACGACAGGCGAACCCGGACAGGGCCCCGGGGGGGGCCGCCCTGCGGCCCTGTGGTGCCCGAAGTTTGTTCGCCGGGCGTTTTCCGGCCAATTCTCACGAGCGTTCTGCCAACGCTCGTGAGAATTGGCCGGCGTTGGGCAGCCCTGGTCAGCGCCCAGTTCCGCGTGCAGCAGGGCCCTTCTCGCTCGGGGCACGGCGCGGCCACCCGGAAAACGAGCCGCGACGATGGGGCGCCGCCGGCAGCCGCGGCGCCGGGGACTTTTCCCCGAGCAGAGTGGATGGAGGCGCCGTGGCCGGGCGTCCGCCTCCGCCGTGGCGGGCGGCCGGGGCGCCCCTGGAGGGGGCTGGCCTCTGTGGGGAAACGGACTGGTCTCTCACTCCGCGGCTAGGACGAAGCCGCGAAAGGTGCCGTTGTCGCCGGGACGGTCGGGGGACTCGTGGCGCGGGACTCAGGGTTCCCCATGGGGAGGCCCCCAGGCTCAGGCCCCTGGCAACGGAAGGCTGAGCAAGCAGGCCCGGGCCCGGGCCCGGCTTTCGGGGCTGTCCCGGCCCCAGCTGCCGGCGCCAGGGAGGGGACCCCCGGAGGCTGAGGAGCGGGAGGCGTCGGCCTCCCCGGGGCACGCGTCCCGGAGCTCCTCCTGGCGGTGCCGGAACGCGACGACCCGCGATCCCGGACAGGGCCCCGGGGGGGGCCGCACTGCGGCCCTGTGGTGCCCGAAGTGTGTTCGCCGGGCGTTTTCCGGCCAATTCGCACGAGCGTTCTGCCCAAATCGGGATCGATTTGGGCAGAACGCTCGAGAGAATTGGCCGGCGTTGGGCAGCCCTGGTCAGCGCCCAGTTCCGCGTGCAGCAGGGCCCTTCTCGCTCGGGGCATGGCGCGGACACCCGGAAAACGAGCCGCGACGATGGGGCGTGGCCGGCAGCCGCGGCGCCGGGGAGTATTCCCCGAGCAGAGTGGATGGAGGCGCCGTGGCCTGGCGTCCGCCTCCGCCGTGGTTGGCGGCCGGGGCGCCCCTGGAGGGGGCTGGCCTCTGTGGGGAAACGGACTGGTCTCTCACTCCGCGGCTAGGACGAAGCCGCGAAAGGTGCCGTAGTCGTCGGGACGGTCGGGGGACTCGTGGCGCGGGACTCAGGGTTCCCCATGGGGAGGCCCCCAGGCTCAGGCCCCTGGCAACGGAAGGCTGAGCAAGCAGGCCCGGGCCAGGGCCCGGCTTTCGGGGCTGGTCCGGCCCCAGCTGCCGGCGCCAGGGAGGGGACCCCCGGAGGCTGAGGAGCGGGAGGCGTCGGCCTCCCCGGGGCCCGCCGCCCGGAGCTCCTCCTGGCGGTGCCGGAACGCGACGACACGCGATCCCGGACAGGGCCCCGGGGGGGCGGCCCTGCGGCCCTCTGGTGCCCGAAGTGTGTTCGCCGGGCGTTTTCCGGCCAATTCTCACGAGCGTTCTGCCCAAATCGGGATCGATTTGGGCAGAACGCTCGTGAGAATTGGCCGGCGTTGGGCAGCCCTGGTCAGCGCCCAGGGCCGCGTGGAGCAGGGCCCTTTCTCGCTCGGGGCATGGCGCGGCCACCCGGAAAACGAGCCGCGACGATGGGGCGCGGCCGGCGGCCCCGGCGCCGGGGAGTTTTCCCCGAGCAGAGTGGATGGAGGCGCCGTGGCCGGGCGTCCGCCTCCGCCGTGGCGGGCGGCCGGGGCGCCCGTGGAGGGGGCTGGCCTCTGTGGGGGAACGGAGTGATCTCTCACTCCACGGCTGGGACGAAGCCGCGAAAGGTGCCGTCGTCGCCGGGACGGTCGGGGGGACTCGTGGCGCGGGACTCAGGGTTCCCCATGCGGAGGCCCCCAGGCTCAGGCCCCTGGCAACGGAAGGCTGAGCAAGCAGGCCCGGGCCCGGGCCCGGCTTTCGGGGCTGGCCCGGCCCAAGCGGCCGGCGCCAGGGAGGGGACCCCCGGAGGCTGAGGAGCGGGAGGCGTCGGCCTCCCCGGGGCCCGCCGCCCGGAGCTCCTCCTGGCGGTGCCGGAACGCGACGACACGCGATCCCGGACAGGGCCCCGGGGGGGCGGACCTGCGGCCCTCTGGTGCCCGAAGTGTGTTCGCCGGGCGTTTTCCGGCCAATTCTCACGAGCGTTCTGCCCAAATCGGGATCGATTTGGGCAGAACGCTCGTGAGAATAGGCCGGCGTTGGGCAGCCCTGGTCAGCGCCCAGGGCCGCGTGGAGCAGGGCCCTTTCTCGCTCGGGGCATGGCGCGGCCACCCGGAAAACGAGCCGCGACGATGGGGCGCGGCCGGCGGCCCCGGCGCCGGGGAGTTTTCTCCGAGCAGAGTGGATGGAGGTGCCGTGGCCGGGCGTCCGCCTCCGCCGTGGCGGTCGGCCGAGCGCCCGTGGAGGGGGCTGGCCTCTGTGGGGGAACGGAGTGATCTCTCACTCCACGGCTGGGACGAAGCCGCGAAAGGTGCCGTCGTCGCCGGGACGGTCGGGGGGACTCGTGGCGCGGGACTCAGGGTTCCCCATGCGGAGGCCCCCAGGCTCAGGCCCCTGGCAACGGAAGGCTGAGCAAGCAGGCCCGGGCCCGGGCCCGGCTTTCGGGGCTGGCCCGGCCCCAGCGGCCGGCGCCAGGGAGGGGACCCCCGGAGGCTGAGGAGCGGGAGGCGTCGGCCTCCCCGGGGCCCGCCGCCCGGAGCTCCTCCTGGCGGTGCCGGAACGCGACGAACGCGATCCCGGACAGGGCCCCGGGGGGGCGGCCCTGCGGCCCTCTGGTGCCCGAAGTGTGTTCGCCGGGCGTTTTCCGGCCAATTCTCACGAGCGTTCTGCCCAAATCGGGATCGATTTGGGCAGAACGCTCGTGAGAATTGGCCGGCGTTGGGCAGCCCTGGTCAGCGCCCAGGGCCGCGTGGAGCAGGGCCTTTTCTCGCTCGGGGCATGGCGCGGCCACCCGGAAAACGAGCCGCGACGATGGGGCGCGGCCGGCGGCCCCGGCGCCGGGGAGTTTTCCCCGAGCAGAGTGGATGGAGGCGCCGTGGCCGGGCGTCCATCTCCGCCCTGGCGGGCGGCCGGGGCGCCCGTGGAGGGGGCTGGCCTCTGTGGGGGAACGGAGTGATCTCTCACTCCACGGCTGGGACGAAGCCGCGAAAGGTGCCGTCGTCGTCGGGACGGTCGGGGGGACTCGTGGCGCGGGACTCAGGGTTCCCCATGCGGAGGCCCCCAGGCTCAGGCCCCTGGCAACGGAAGGCTGAGCAAGCAGGCCCGGGCCCGGGCCCGGCTTTCGGGGCTGGCCCGGCCCCAGCGGCCGGCGCCAGGGAGGGGACCCCCGGAGGCTGAGGGGCGGGAGGCGTCGGCCTCCCCGGGGCCCGCCGCCCGGAGCTCCTCCTGGCGGTGCCGGAACGCGACGACACGCGATCCCGGACAGGGCCCCGGGGGGGCGGCCCTGCGGCCCTCTGGTGCCCGAAGTGTGTTCGCCGGGCGTTTTCCGGCCAATTCTCACGAGCGTTCTGCCCAAATCGGGATCGATTTGGGCAGAACGCTCGTGAGAATTGGCCGGCGTTGGGCAGCCCTGGTCAGCGCCCAGGGCCGCGTGGAGCAGGGCCTTTTCTCGCTCGGGGCATGGCGCGGCCACCCGGAAAACGAGCCGCGACGATGGGGCGCGGCCGGCGGCCCCGGCGCCGGGGAGTTTTCCCCCGAGCAGAGTGGATGGAGGCGCCGTGGCTGGGCGTCCATCTCCGCCCTGGCGGGCGGCCGGGGCGCCCGTGGAGGGGGCTGGCCTCTGTGGGGGAACGGAGTGATCTCTCACTCCACGGCTGGGACGAAGCCGCGAAAGGTGCCGTCGTCGTCGGGACGGTCGGGGGGACTCGTGGCGCGGGACTCAGGGTTCCCCATGCGGAGGCCCCCAGGCTCAGGCCCCTGGCAACGGAAGGCTGAGCAAGCAGGCCCGGGCCCGGGCCCGGCTTTCGGGGCTGGCCCGGCCCCAGCGGCCGGCGCCAGGGAGGGGACCCCCGGAGGCTGAGGAGCGGGAGGCGTCGGCCTCCCCGGGGCCCGCCGCCCGGAGCTCCTCCTGGCGGTGCCGGAACGCGACGACACGCGATCCCGGACAGGGCCCCGGGGGGGCGGCCCTGCGGCCCTCTGGTGCCCGAAGTGTGTTCGCCGGGCGTTTTCCGGCCAATTCTCACGAGCGTTCTGCCCAAATCAGGATCGATTTGGGCAGAACGCTCGTGAGAATTGGCCGGCGTTGGGCAGCCCTGGTCAGCGCCCAGGGCCGCGTGGAGCAGGGCCCTTTCTCGCTCGGGGCATGGCGCGGCCACCCGGAAAACGAGCCGCGACGATGGGGCGCGGCCGGCGGCCCCGGCGCCGGGGAGTTTTCCCCGAGCAGAGTGGATGGAGGCGCCGTGGCCGGGCGTCCGCCTCCGCCGTGGCGGGCGGCCGGGGCGCCCGTGGAGGGGGCTGGCCTCTGTGGGGGAACGGAGTGATCTCTCACTCCACGGCTGGGACGAAGCCGCGAAAGGTGCCGTCGTCGCCGGGACGGTCGGGGGGACTCGTGGCACGGGACTCAGGGTTCCCCATGCGGAGGCCCCCAGGCTCAGGCCCCTGGCAACGGAAGGCTGAGCAAGCAGGCCCGGGCCCGGGCCCGGCTTTCGGGGCTGACCCGGCCCCAGCGGCCGGCGCCAGGGAGGGGACCCCCGGAGGCTGAGCGGCGGGAGGCGTCGGCCTCCCCGGATCCCGCCGCCCGGAGCTCCTCCTGGCGGTGACGGAATGCGACGACACGCGATCCCGGACAGGGCCCCGGGGGGGCGGCCCTGCGGCCCTCTGGTGCCCGAAGTGTGTTCGCCGGGCGTTTTCCGGCCAATTCTCACGAGCGTTCTGCCCAAATCGGGATCGATTTGGGCAGAACGCTCGTGAGAATTGGCCGGCGTTAGGCAGCCCTGGTCAGCGCCCAGGGCCGCGTGGAGCAGGGCCCTTTCTCGCTCGGGGCATGGCGCGGCCACCCGGAAAACGAGCCGAGACGATGGGGCGCGGCCGGCGGCCCCGGCGCCGGGGAGTTTTCCCCGAGCAGAGTGGATGGAGGCGCCGTGGCCGGGCGTCCGCCTCCGCCGTGGCGGGCGGCCGGGGCGCCCGTGGAGGGGGCTGGCCTCTGTGGGGGAACGGAGTGATCTCTCACTCCACGGCTGGGACGAAGCCGCGAAAGGTGCCGTCGTCGCCGGGACGGTCGGGGGGACTCGTGGCGCGGGACTCAGGGTTCCCCATGCGGAGGCCCCCAGGCTCAGGCCCCTGGCAACGGAAGGCTGAGCAAGCAGGCCCGGGCCTGGGCCCGGCTTTCGGGGCTGGCCCGGCCCCAGCGGCCGGCGCCAGGAGGGGACCCCCGGAGGCTGAGCGGCGGGAGGCGTCGGCCTCCCCGGGGCCCGCCGCCCGGAGCTCCTCCTGGCGGTGCCGGAACGCGACAACACGCGATCCCGGACAGGGCCCCGGGGGGGCGGCCCTGCGGCCCTCTGGTGCCCGAAGTGTGTTCGCCGGGCGTTTTCCGGCCAATTCTCACGAGCGTTCTGCCCAAATCGGGATCGATTTGGG
Source organism: Meles meles (assembly GCF_922984935.1). Lineage (NCBI taxonomy): Eukaryota > Metazoa > Chordata > Mammalia > Carnivora > Mustelidae > Meles > Meles meles. The sequence goes on from NW_025721468.1 coordinate 10,240, forward strand.
CAGAACGCTCGTGAGAATTGGCCGGCGTTGGGCAGCCCTGGTCAGCGCCCAGGGCCGCGTGGAGCAGGGCCCTTTCTCGCTCGGGGCATGGCGCGGCCACCCGGAAAACGAGCCGCGACGATGGGGCGCGGCCGGCGGCCCCGGCGCCGGGGAGTTTTCCCCGAGCAGAGTGGATGGAGGCGCCGTGGCCGGGCGTCCGCCTCCGCCGTGGCGGGCGGCCGGGGCGCCCGTGGAGGGGGCTGGCCTCTGTGGGGGAACGGAGTGATCTCTCACTCCACGGCTGGGACGAAGCCGCGAAAGGTGCCGTCGTCGCCGGGACGGTCGGGGGGACTCGTGGCGCGGGACTCAGGGTTGCCCATGCGGAGGCCCCCAGGCTCAGGCCCCTGGCAACGGAAGGCTGAGCAAGCAGGCCCGGGCCCGGGCCCGGCTTTCGGGGCTGGCCCGGCCCCAGCGGCCGGCGCCAGGGAGGGGACCCCCGGAGGCTGAGGAGCGGGAGGCGTCGGCCTCCCCGGGGCCCGCCGCCCGGAGCTCCTCCTGGCGGTGCCGGAACGCGACGACACGCGATCCCGGACAGGGCCCCGGGGGGGCGGCCCTGCGGCCCTCTGGTGCCCGAAGTGTGTTCGCCGGGCGTTTTCCGGCCAATTCTCACGAGCGTTCTGCCCAAATCGGGATCGATTTGGGCAGAACGCTCGTGAGAATTGGCCGGCGTTGGGCAGCCCTGGTCAGCGCCCAGGGCCGCGTGGAGCAGGGCCCTTTCTCGCTCGGGGCATGGCGCGGCCACCCGGAAAACGAGCCGCGACGATGGGGCGCGGCCGGCGGCCCCGGCGCCGGGGAGTTTTCCCCCGAGCAGAGTGGATGGAGGCGCCGTGGCCGGGCGTCCGCCTCCGCCGTGGCGGGCGGCCGGGGCGCCCGTGGAGGGGGCTGGCCTCTGTGGGGGAACGGAGTGATCTCTCACTCCACGGCTGGGACGAAGCCGCGAAAGGTGCCGTCGTCGCCGGGACAGTCGGGGGGACTCGTGGCGCGGGACTCAGGGTTCCCCATGCGGAGGCCCCCAGGCTCAGGCCCCTGGCAACGGAAGGCTGAGCAAGCAGGCCCGGGCCCGGGCCCGGCTTTCGGGGCTGGCCCGGCCCCAGCGGCCGGCGCCAGGGAGGGGACCCCCGGAGGCTGAGGAGCGGGAGGCGTCGGCCTCCCCGGGGCCCGCCGCCCGGAGCTCCTCCTGGCGGTGCCGAAACGCGACGACACGCGATCCCGGACAGGGCCCCGGTGGGGCGGCCCTGCGGCCCTCTGGTGCCCGAAGTGTGTTCGCCGGGCGTTTTCCGGCCAATTCTCACGAGCGTTCTGCCCAAATCGGGATCGATTTGGGCAGAACGCTCGTGAGAATTGGCCGGCGTTGGGCAGCCCTGGTCAGCGCCCAGGGCCGCGTGGAGCAGGGCCCTTTCTCGCTCGGGGCATGGCGCGGCCACCCGGAAAACGAGCCGCGACGATGGGGCGCGGCCGGCGGCCCCGGCGCCGGGGAGTTTTCCCCGAGCAGAGTGGATGGAGGCGCCGTGGCCGGGCGTCCGCCTCCGCCGTGGCGGGCGGCCGGGGCGCCCGTGGAGGGGGCTGGCCTCTGTGGGGGAACGGAGTGATCTCTCACTCCACGGCTGGGACGAAGCCGCGAAAGGTGCCGTCGTCGCCGGGACGGTCGGGGGGACTCGTGGCGCGGGACTAAGGGTTCCCCATGCGGAGGCCCCCAGGCTCAGGCCCCTGGCAACGGAAGGCTGAGCAAGCAGGCCCGGGCCCGGGCCCGGCTTTCGGGGCTGGCCCGGCCCCAGCGGCCGGCGCCAGGGAGGGGACCCCCGGAGGCTGAGGGGCGGGAGGCGTCGGCCTCCCCGGGGCCCGCCGCCCGTAGCTCCTCCTGGCGGTGCCGGAACGCGACGACACGCGATCCCGGACAGGGCCCCGGGGGGGCGGCCCTGCGGCCCTCTGTTGCCCGAAGTGTGTTCGCCGGGCTTTTTCCGGCCAATTCTCACGAGCGTTCTGCCCAAATCGGGATCGATTTGGGCAGAACGCTCGTGAGAATTGGCCGGCGTTGGGCAGCCCTGGTCAGCGCCCAGGGCCGCGTGGAGCAGGGCCCTTTCTCGCTCGGGGCATGGCGCGGCCACCCGGAAAACGAGCCGCGACGATGGGGCGCGGCCGGCGGCCCCGGCGCAGGGGAGTTTTCCCCGTGCAGAGTGGATGGAGGCGCCGTGGCCGGGCGTCCGCCTCCGCCGTGGTGTGCGGCCGGGGCGCCCGTGGAGGGGGCTGGCCTCTGTGGGGGAACGGAGTGATCTCTCACTCCACGGCTGGGACGAAGCCGCGAAAGGTGCCGTCGTCGCCGGGACGGTCGGGGGGACTCGTGGCGCGGGACTCAGTGTTCCCCATGCGGAGGCCCCCAGGCTCAGGCCCCTGGCAACGGAAGGCTGAGCAAGCAGGCCCGGGCCCGGGCCCGGCTTTCGGGGCTGGCCCGGCCCCAGCGGCCGGCGCCAGGGAGGGGACCCCCGGAGGCTGAGGGGCGGGAGGCGTCGGCCTCCCCTGGGCCCGCCGCCCGGAGCTCCTCCTGGCGGTGCCGGAACGCGACGACACGCGATCCCGGACAGGGCCCCGGGGGGGCGGCCCTGCGGCCCTCTGGTGCCCGAAGTGTGTTCGCCGGGCGTTTTCCGGCCAATTCTCACGAGCGTTCTGCCCAAATCGGGATCGATTTGGGCAGAACGCTCGTGAGAATTGGCCGGCGTTGGGCAGCCCTGGTCAGCGCCCAGGGCCGCGTGGAGCAGGGCCCTTTCTCGCTCGGGGCATGGCGCGGCCACCCGGAAAACGAGCCGCGACGATGGGGCGCGGCCGGCGGCCCCGGCGCCGGGGAGTTTTCCCCGAGCAGAGTGGATGGAGGCGCCGTGGCCGGGCGTCCGCCTCCGCCGTGGCGGGCGGCCGGAGCGCCCGTGGAGGGGGCTGGCCTCTGTGGGGGAACGGAGTGATCTCTCACTCCACGGCTGGGACGAAGCCGCAAAAGGTGCCGTCGTCGCCGGGACGGTCGGGGGGACTCGTGGCGCGGGACTCAGGGTTCCCCATGCGGAGGCCCCCAGGCTCAGGCCCCTGGCAACGGAAGGCTGAGCAAGCAGTCCCGGGCCCGGGCCCGGCTTTCGGGGCTGGCCCGGCCCCAGCGGCCGGCGCCAGGGAGGGGACCCCCGGAGGCTGAGGGGCGGGAGGCGTCGGCCTCCCCGGGGCCCGCCGCCCGGAGCTCCTCCTGGCGGTGCCGGAACGCGACGACACGCGATCCCGGACAGGGCCCCGGGGTGGCGGCCCTGCGGCCCCTGGTGCCCGAAGTGTGTTCGCCGGGTGTTTTCCGGCCAATTCTCACGAGCGTTCTGCCCAAATCGGGATCGATTTGGGCAGAACGCTCGTGAGAATTGGCCGGCGTTGGGCAGCCCTGGTCAGCGCCCAGGGCCGCGTGGAGCAGGGCCCTTTCTCGCTCGGGGCATGGCGCGGCCACCCGGAAAACGAGCCGCGACGATGGGGCGCGGCCGGCGGCCCCGGCGCCGGGGAGTTTTCCCCGAGCAGAGTGGATGGAGGCGCCGTGGCCGGGCGTCCACCTCCGCCCTGGCGGGCGGCCGGGGCGCCCGTGGAGGGGGCTGGCCTCTGTGGGGGAACGGAGTGATCTCTCACTCCACGGCTGGGACGAAGCCGCGAAGGTGCCGTCGTCGCCGGGACGGTCGGGGGGACTCGTGGCGCGGGACTCAGGGTTCCCCATGCGGAGGCCCCCAGGCTCAGGCCCCTGGCAACGGAAGGCTGAGCAAGCAGGCCCGGGCCCGGGCCCGGCTTTCGGGGCTGGCCCGGCCCCAGCGGCCGGCGCCAGGGAGGGGACCCCCGGAGGCTGAGGTGCGGGAGGCGTCGGCCGCCCCGGGGCCCGCCGCCCGGAGCTCCTCCTGGCGGTGCCGGAACGCGACGACACGCGATCCCGGACAGGGCCCCGGGGGGGCGGCCCTGCGGCCCTCTGGTGCCCGAAGTGTGTTCGCCGGGCGTTTTCCGGCCAATTCTCACGAGCGTTCTGCCCAAATCAGGATCGATTTGGGCAGAACGCTCGTGAGAATTGGCCGGCGTTGGGCAGCCCTGGTCAGCGCCCAGGGCCGCGTGGAGCAGGGCCCTTTCTCGCTCGGGGCATGGCGCGGCCACCCGGAAAACGAGCCGCGACGATGGGGCGCGGCCGGCGGCCCCGGCGCCGGGGAGTTTTCCCCGAGCAGAGTGGATGGAGGTGCCGTGGCCTGGCGTCCGCCTCCGCCGTGGAGGGCGGCCGGGGCGCCCGTGGAGGGGGCTGGCCTCTGTGGGGGAACGGAGTGATCTCTCACTCCACGGCTGGGACGAAGCCGCGAAAGGTGCCGTCGTCGCCGGGACGGTCGGGGGGACTCGTGGCGCGGGACTCAGGGTTCCCCATGCGGAGGCCCCCAGGCTCAGGCCCCTGGCAACGGAAGGCTGAGCAAGCAGGCCCGGGCCCGGGCCCGGCTTTCGGGGCTGGCCCGGCCCCAGCGGCCGGCGCCAGGGAGGGGACCCCCGGAGGCTGAGCGGCGGGAGGCGTAGGCCTCCCCGGGGCCCGCCGCCCGGAGCTCCTCCTGGCGGTGCCGGAACGCGACGACACGCGATCCCGGACAGGGCCCCGGGGGGGCGGCCCTGCGGCCCTCTGGTGCCCGAAGTGTGTTCGCCGGGCGTTTTCCGGCAAATTCTCACGAGCGTTCTGCCCAAATCAGGATCGATTTGGGCAGAAGGCTCGTGAGAATTGGCCGGCGTTGGGCAGCCCTGGTCAGCGCCCAGGGCCGCGTGGAGCAGGGCCCTTTCTCGCTCGGGGCATGGCGCGGCCACCCGGAAAACGAGCCGCGACGATGGGGCCCGGCCGGCGGCCCCGGCGCCGGGGAGTTTTCCCCGTGCAGAATGGATGGAGGCGCCGTGGCCGGGCGTCCGCCTCCGCCGTGGTGTGCGGCCGGGGCGCCCGTGGAGGGGGCTGGCCTCTGTGGGGGAACGGAGTGATCTCTCACTCCACGGCTGGGACGAAGCCGCGAAAGGTGCCGTCGTCGCCGGGACGGTCGGGGGGACTCGTGGCGCGGGACTCAGGGTTCCCCATGCGGAGGCCCCCAGGCTCAGGCCCCTGGCAACGGAAGGCTGAGCAAGCAGGCCCGGGCCCGGGCCCGGCTTTCGGGGCTGGCCCGGCCCCAGCGGCCGGCGCCAGGGAGGGGACCCCCGGAGGCTGAGGGGCGGGAGGCGTCGGCCTCCCCGGGGCCCGCCGCCCGGAGCTCCTCCTGGCGGTGCCGGAACGCGACGACACGCGATCCCGGACAGGGCCCCGGGGTGGCGGCCCTGCGGCCCTCTGGTGCCCGAAGTGTGTTCGCCGGGTGTTTTCCGGCCAATTCTCACGAGCGTTCTGCCCAAATCGGGATCGATTTGGGCAGAACGCTCGTGAGAATTGCCCGGCGTTGGGCAGCTCTGGTCAGCGCCCAGGGCCGCGTGGAGCAGGGCCCTTTCTCGCTCGGGGCATGGCGCGGCCACCCGGAAAACGAGCCGCGACGATGGGGCGCGGCCGGCGGCCCCGGCGCCCGGGAGTTTTCCCCGAGCAGAGTGGATGGTGGCGCCGTGGCCGGGCGTCTGCCTCCGCCGTGGCGGGCGGCCGGGGCGCCCGTGGAGGGGGCTGGCCTCTGTGGGGGAACGGAGTGATCTCTCACTCCACGGCTGGGACGAAGCCGCGAAAGGTGCCGTCGTCGCCGGGACGGTCGGGGGGACTCGTGGCGCGGGACTCAGGGTTCCCCATGCGGAGGCCCCCAGGCTCAGGCCCCTGGCAACGGAAGGCTGAGCAAGCAGGCCCGGGCCCGGGCCCGGCTTTCGGGGCTGGCCCGGCCCCAGCGGCCGGCGCCAGGGAGGGGACCCCCGGAGGCTGAGGGGCGGGAGGCGTCGGCCTCCCCTGGGCCCGCCGCCCGGAGCTCCTCCTGGCGGTGCCGGAACGCGACGACACGCGATCCCGGACAGGGCCCCGGGGGGGCGGCCCTGCGGCCCTCTGGTGCCCGAAGTGTGTTCGCCGGGCGTTTTCCGGCCAATTCTCACGAGCGTTCTGCCCAAATCGGGATCGATTTGGGCAGAACGCTGGTGAGAATTGGCCGGCGTTGGGCAGCCCTGGTCAGCGCCCAGGGCCGCGTGGAGTAGGGCCCTTTCTCGCTCGGGGCATGGCGCGGCCACCCGGAAAACGAGCCGCGACGATGGTGCGCGGCCGGCGGCCCCGGCGCCGGGGAGTTTTCCCCGAGCAGAGTGGATGGAGGCGCCGTGGCCGGGCGTCCGCCTCCGCCGTGGCGGGCGGCCGGGGCGCCCGTGGAGGTGGCTGGCCTCTGTGGGGGAACGGAGTGATCTCTCACTCCACGGCTGGGACGAAGCCGCGAAAGGTGCCGTCGTCGCCGGGACAGTCGGGGGGACTCGTGGCGCGGGATTCAGGGTTCCCCATGCGGAGGCCCCCAGGCTCAGGCCCCTGGCAACGGAAGGCTGAGCAAGCAGGGCCGGGCCCGGGCCCGGCTTTCGGGGCTGGCCCGGCCCCAGCGGCCGGCGCCAGGGAGGGGACCCCCGGAGGCTGAGCGGCGGGAGGCGTCGGCCTCCCCGGGGCCCGCCGCCCGGAGCTCCTCCTGGCGGTGCCGGAACGCGACGACACGTGATCCCGGACAGGGCCCCGGGGGGGCGGCCCTGCGGCCCTCTGGTGCCCGAAGTGTGTTCGCCGGGCGTTTTCCGGCCAATTCTCACGAGCGTTCTGCCCAAATCGGGATCGATTTGGGCAGAACGCTCGTGAGAATTGGCCGGCGTTGGGCAGCCCTGGTCAGCGCCCAGGGCCGCGTGGAGCAGGGCCCTTTCTCGCTCGGGGCATGGCGCGGCCACCCGGAAAACGAGCCGCGACGATGGGGCGCGGCCGGCGGCCCCGGCGCCGGGGAGTTTTCCCCGAGCAGAGTGGATGGAGGCGCCGTGGCCGGGCGTCCGCCTCCGCCGTGGCGGGCGGCCGGGGCGCCACTGGAGGGGGCTGGCCTCTGTGGGGAAACGGACTGGTCTCTCACTCCGCGGCTAGGACGAAGCCGCGAAAGGTGCCGTTGTCGCCGGGACGGTCGGTGGACTCGTGACGAGGGACTCAGGGTTCCCCATGGGGAGGCCCCCAGGCTCAGGCCCCTGGCAACGGAAGCCTGAGCAAGCAGGCCCGGGCCCGGGCCCGGCTTTCGGAGCTGGTCCGGCCCCAGCTGCCGGCGCCAGGGAGGGGACCCCCGGAGGCTGAGGAGCGGGAGGCGTTGGCCTCCCCGGGGCACGCCTCCCGGAGCTCCTCCTGGCGGTGCCGGAACGCGACGACAGGCGATCCCGGACAGGGCCCCGGGGGGGGCCGCCCTGCGGCCCTGTGGTGCCCGAAGTGTGTTCGCCGGGCGTTTTCCGGCCAATTCTCACGAGCGTTCTGCCCAAATCGGGATCGATTTGGGCAGAACGCTCGTGAGAATTGGCCGGCGTTGGGCAGCCCTGGTCAGCGCCCAGTTCCGCGTGCAGCAGGGCCCTTTCTCGCTCGGGGCATGGCGCGGCCACCCGGAAAACGAGCCGGGACGATGGGGCGCGGCCGGCAGCCGCGGCGCCGGGGAGTTTTCCCCGAGCAGAGTGGATGGAGGCGCCGTGGCCGGGCGTCCGCCTCCGCCGTGGCGGGCGGCCGGGGTGCCCCTGGAGGGGGCTGGCCTCTGTGGGGAAACGGACTGGTCTCTCACTCCGCGGCAAGGACAAAGCCGCGAAAGGTGCCGTTGTCGCCGGGACGGTCGGGGGACTCGTGGCGCGGGACTCAGGGTTCCCCATGGGGATGCCCGTAAGGTCAGGCCCCTGGCAACGGAAGGCTGAGCAAGCAGGCCCGGGCCCGGGCCCGGCTTTCGGGGCTGGCCCGGCCCCAGCTGCCGGCGCCAGGGAGGGGACCCCCGGAGGCTGAGGAGCGGGAGGCGTCGGCCTCCCCGGGGCACGCCTCCCGGAGCTCCTCCTGGCGGTGCCGGAACGCGACGACAGGCGAACCCGGACAGGGCCCCGGGGGGGGCCGCCCTGCGGCCCTGTGGTGCCCGAAGTTTGTTCGCCGGGCGTTTTCCGGCCAATTCTCACGAGCGTTCTGCCAACGCTCGTGAGAATTGGCCGGCGTTGGGCAGCCCTGGTCAGCGCCCAGTTCCGCGTGCAGCAGGGCCCTTCTCGCTCGGGGCACGGCGCGGCCACCCGGAAAACGAGCCGCGACGATGGGGCGCCGCCGGCAGCCGCGGCGCCGGGGACTTTTCCCCGAGCAGAGTGGATGGAGGCGCCGTGGCCGGGCGTCCGCCTCCGCCGTGGCGGGCGGCCGGGGCGCCCCTGGAGGGGGCTGGCCTCTGTGGGGAAACGGACTGGTCTCTCACTCCGCGGCTAGGACGAAGCCGCGAAAGGTGCCGTTGTCGCCGGGACGGTCGGGGGACTCGTGGCGCGGGACTCAGGGTTCCCCATGGGGAGGCCCCCAGGCTCAGGCCCCTGGCAACGGAAGGCTGAGCAAGCAGGCCCGGGCCCGGGCCCGGCTTTCGGGGCTGTCCCGGCCCCAGCTGCCGGCGCCAGGGAGGGGACCCCCGGAGGCTGAGGAGCGGGAGGCGTCGGCCTCCCCGGGGCACGCGTCCCGGAGCTCCTCCTGGCGGTGCCGGAACGCGACGACCCGCGATCCCGGACAGGGCCCCGGGGGGTGCCGCACTGCGGCCCTGTGGTGCCCGAAGTGTGTTCGCCGGGCGTTTTCCGGCCAATTCGCACGAGCGTTCTGCCCAAATCGGGATCGATTTGGGCAGAACGCTCGAGAGAATTGGCCGGCGTTGGGCAGCCCTGGTCAGCGCCCAGTTCCGCGTGCAGCAGGGCCCTTCTCGCTCGGGGCATGGCGCGGACACCCGGAAAACGAGCCGCGACGATGGGGCGTGGCCGGCAGCCGCGGCGCCGGGGAGTATTCCCCGAGCAGAGTGGATGGAGGCGCCGTGGCCTGGCGTCCGCCTCCGCCGTGGTTGGCGGCCGGGGCGCCCCTGGAGGGGGCTGGCCTCTGTGGGGAAACGGACTGGTCTCTCACTCCGCGGCTAGGACGAAGCCGCGAAAGGTGCCGTAGTCGTCGGGACGGTCGGGGGACTCGTGGCGCGGGACTCAGGGTTCCCCATGGGGAGGCCCCCAGGCTCAGGCCCCTGGCAACGGAAGGCTGAGCAAGCAGGCCCGGGCCAGGGCCCGGCTTTCGGGGCTGGTCCGGCCCCAGCTGCCGGCGCCAGGGAGGGGACCCCCGGAGGCTGAGGAGCGGGAGGCGTCGGCCTCCCCGGGGCCCGCCGCCCGGAGCTCCTCCTGGCGGTGCCGGAACGCGACGACACGCGATCCCGGACAGGGCCCCGGGGGGGCGGCCCTGCGGCCCTCTGGTGCCCGAAGTGTGTTCGCCGGGCGTTTTCCGGCCAATTCTCACGAGCGTTCTGCCCAAATCGGGATCGATTTGGGCAGAACGCTCGTGAGAATTGGCCGGCGTTGGGCAGCCCTGGTCAGCGCCCAGGGCCGCGTGGAGCAGGGCCCTTTCTCGCTCGGGGCATGGCGCGGCCACCCGGAAAACGAGCCGCGACGATGGGGCGCGGCCGGCGGCCCCGGCGCCGGGGAGTTTTCCCCGAGCAGAGTGGATGGAGGCGCCGTGGCCGGGCGTCCGCCTCCGCCGTGGCGGGCGGCCGGGGCGCCCGTGGAGGGGGCTGGCCTCTGTGGGGGAACGGAGTGATCTCTCACTCCACGGCTGGGACGAAGCCGCGAAAGGTGCCGTCGTCGCCGGGACGGTCGGGGGGACTCGTGGCGCGGGACTCAGGGTTCCCCATGCGGAGGCCCCCAGGCTCAGGCCCCTGGCAACGGAAGGCTGAGCAAGCAGGCCCGGGCCCGGGCCCGGCTTTCGGGGCTGGCCCGGCCCAAGCGGCCGGCGCCAGGGAGGGGACCCCCGGAGGCTGAGGAGCGGGAGGCGTCGGCCTCCCCGGGGCCCGCCGCCCGGAGCTCCTCCTGGCGGTGCCGGAACGCGACGACACGCGATCCCGGACAGGGCCCCGGGGGGGCGGACCTGCGGCCCTCTGGTGCCCGAAGTGTGTTCGCCGGGCGTTTTCCGGCCAATTCTCACGAGCGTTCTGCCCAAATCGGGATCGATTTGGGCAGAACGCTCGTGAGAATAGGCCGGCGTTGGGCAGCCCTGGTCAGCGCCCAGGGCCGCGTGGAGCAGGGCCCTTTCTCGCTCGGGGCATGGCGCGGCCACCCGGAAAACGAGCCGCGACGATGGGGCGCGGCCGGCGGCCCCGGCGCCGGGGAGTTTTCTCCGAGCAGAGTGGATGGAGGTGCCGTGGCCGGGCGTCCGCCTCCGCCGTGGCGGTCGGCCGAGCGCCCGTGGAGGGGGCTGGCCTCTGTGGGGGAACGGAGTGATCTCTCACTCCACGGCTGGGACGAAGCCGCGAAAGGTGCCGTCGTCGCCGGGACGGTCGGGGGGACTCGTGGCGCGGGACTCAGGGTTCCCCATGCGGAGGCCCCCAGGCTCAGGCCCCTGGCAACGGAAGGCTGAGCAAGCAGGCCCGGGCCCGGGCCCGGCTTTCGGGGCTGGCCCGGCCCCAGCGGCCGGCGCCAGGGAGGGGACCCCCGGAGGCTGAGGAGCGGGAGGCGTCGGCCTCCCCGGGGCCCGCCGCCCGGAGCTCCTCCTGGCGGTGCCGGAACGCGACGAACGCGATCCCGGACAGGGCCCCGGGGGGGCGGCCCTGCGGCCCTCTGGTGCCCGAAGTGTGTTCGCCGGGCGTTTTCCGGCCAATTCTCACGAGCGTTCTGCCCAAATCGGGATCGATTTGGGCAGAACGCTCGTGAGAATTGGCCGGCGTTGGGCAGCCCTGGTCAGCGCCCAGGGCCGCGTGGAGCAGGGCCTTTTCTCGCTCGGGGCATGGCGCGGCCACCCGGAAAACGAGCCGCGACGATGGGGCGCGGCCGGCGGCCCCGGCGCCGGGGAGTTTTCCCCGAGCAGAGTGGATGGAGGCGCCGTGGCCGGGCGTCCATCTCCGCCCTGGCGGGCGGCCGGGGCGCCCGTGGAGGGGGCTGGCCTCTGTGGGGGAACGGAGTGATCTCTCACTCCACGGCTGGGACGAAGCCGCGAAAGGTGCCGTCGTCGCCGGGACGGTCGGGGGGACTCGTGGCGCGGGACTCAGGGTTCCCCATGCGGAGGCCCCAAGGCTCAGGCCCCTGGCAACGGAAGGCTGAGCAAGCAGGCCCGGGCCAGGGCCCGGCGTTCGGGGCTGGCCCGGCCCCAGCGGCCGGCGCCAGGGAGGGGACCCCCGGAGGCTGAGGAGCGGGAGGCGTCGGCCTCCCCGGGGCCCGCCGCCCGGAGCTCCTCCTGGCGGTGCCGGAACGCGACGACACGCGATCCCGGACAGGGCCCCGGGGGGGCGGCCCTGCGGCCCTCTGGTGCCCGAAGTGTGTTCGCCGGGCGTTTTCCGGCCAATTCTCACGAGCGTTCTGCCCAAATCGGGATCGATTTGGGCAGAACGCTCGTGAGAATTGGCCGGCGTTGGGCAGCCCTGGTCAGCGCCCAGGGCCGCGTGGAGCAGGGCCCTTTCTCGCTCGGGGCATGGCGTGGCCAACCGGAAAACGAGCCGCGACGATGGGGCGCGGCCGGCGGCCCCGGCGCCGGGGAGTTTTCCCCGAGCAGAGTGGATGGAGGCGCCGTGGCCGGGCGTCCGCCTCCGCCGTGGCGGGCGGCCGGGGCGCCCGTGGAGGGGGCTGGCCTCTGTGGGGGAACGGAGTGATCTCTCACTCCACGGCTGGGACGAAGCCGCGAAAGGTGCCGTCGTCGCCGGGACGGTCGGGGGGACTCGTGGCGCGGGACACAGGGTTCCCCATGCGGAGGCCCCCAGGCTCAGGCCCCTGGCAACGGAAGGCTGAGCAAGCAGGCCCGGGCCCGGGCCCGGCTTTCGGGGCTGGGCCGGCACCAGCGGCCGGCGCCAGGGAGGGGACCCCTGGAGGCTGAGCGGCGGGAGGCGTCGGCCTCCCCGGGGCCCGCCGCCCGGAGCTCCTCCTGGCGGTGCCGGAACGCGACGACACGCGATCCCGGACAGGGCCCCGGGGGGGCGGCCCTGCGGCCCTCTGGTGCCCGAAGTGTGTTCGCCGGGCGTTTTCCGGCCAATTCTCACGAGCGTTCTGCCCAAATCGGGATCGATTTGGGCAGAACGCTCGTGAGAATTGGCCGGCGTTGGGCAGCCCTGGTCAGCGCCCAGGGCCGCGTGGAGCAGGGCCCTTTCTCGCTCGGGGCATGGCGCGGCCACCCGGAAAACGAGCCGCGACGATGGGGCGCGGCCGGCGGCCCCGGCGCCGGGGAGTTTTCCCCGAGCAGAGTGGATGGAGGCGCCGTGGCCGGGCGTCCGCCTCCGCCGTGGCGGGCGGCCGGGGCGCCCGTGGAGGGGGCTGGCCTCTGTGGGGGAACGGAGTGATCTCTCACTCCACGGCTGGGACGAAGCCGCGAAAGGTGCCGTCGTCGCCGGGACGGTCGGGGGGACTCGTGGCGCGGGACTCAGGGTTCCCCATGCGGAGGCCCCCAGGCTCAGGCCCCTGGCAACGGAAGGCTGAGCAAGCAGGCCCGGGCCCGGGCCCGGCTTTCGGGGCTGGCCCGGCCCAAGCGGCCGGCGCCAGGGAGGGGACCCCAGGAGGCTGAGGAGCGGGAGGCGTCGGCCTCCCCGGGGCCCGCCGCCCGGAGCTCCTCCTGGCGGTGCCGGAACGCGACGACACGCGATCCCGGACAGGGCCCCGGGGGGGCGGACCTGCGGCCCTCTGGTGCCCGAAGTGTGTTCGCCGGGCGTGTTCCGGCCAATTCTCACGAGCGTTCTGCCCAAATCCGGATCGATTTGGGCAGAACGCTCGTGAAAATAGGCCGGCGTTGGGCAGCCCTGGTCAGCGCCCAGGGCCGCGTGGAGCAGGGCCCTTTCTCGCTCGGGGCATGGCGCGGCCACCCGGAAAACGAGCCGCGACGATGGGGCGCGGCCGGCGGCCCCGGCGCCGGGGAGTTTTCTCCGAGCAGAGTGGATGGAGGCGCCGTGGCCGGGCGTCCGCCTCCGCCGTGGCGGTCGGCCGAGCGCCCGTGGAGGGGGCTGGCCTCTGTGGGGGAACGGAGTGATCTCTCACTCCACGGCTGGGACGAAGCCGCGAAAGGTGCCGTCGTCGCCGGGACGGTCGGGGGGACTCGTGGCGCGGGACTCAGGGTTCCCCATGCGGAGGCCCCCAGGCTCAGGCCCCTGGCAACGGAAGGCTGAGCAAGCAGGCCCGGGCCCGGGCCCGGCGTTCGGGGCTGGCCCGGCCCCAGCGGCCGGCGCCAGGGAGGGGACCCCCGGAGGCTGAGGAGCGGGAGGCGTCGGCCTCCCCGGGGCCCGCCGCCCGGAGCTCCTCCTGGCGGTGCCGGAACGCGACGACACGCGATCCCGGACAGGGCCCCGGGGGGGCGGACCTGCGGCCCTCTGGTGCCCGAAGTGTGTTCGCCGGGCGTTTTCCGGCCAATTCTCACGAGCGTTCTGCCCAAATCGGGATCGATTTGGGCAGAACGCTCGTGAGAATAGGCCGGCGTTGGGCAGCCCTGGTCAGCGCCCAGGGCCGCGTGGAGCAGGGCCCTTTCTCGCTCGGGGCATGGCGCGGCCACCCGGAAAACGAGCCGCGACGATGGGGCGCGGCCGGCGGCCCCGGCGCCGGGGAGTTTTCCCCGAGCAGAGTGGATGGAGGCGCCGTGGCCGGGCGTCCGCCTCCGCCGTGGCGGTCGGCCGAGCGCCCGTGGAGGGGGCTGGCCTCTGTGGGGGAACGGAGTGATCTCTCACTCCACGGCTGGGACGAAGCCGCGAAAGGTGCCGTCGTCGCCGGGACGGTCGGGGGGACTCGTGGCGCGGGACTCAGGGTTCCCCATGCGGAGGCCCCCAGGCTCAGGCCCCTGGCAACGGAAGGCTGAGCAAGCAGGCCCGGGCCCGGGCCCGGCTTTCGGGGCTGGCCCGGCCCCAGCGGCCGGCGCCAGGGAGGGGACCCCCGGAGGCTGAGGAGCGGGAGGCGTCGGCCTCCCCGGGGCCCGCCGCCCGGAGCTCCTCCTGGCGGTGCCGGAACGCGACGACACGCGATCCCGGACAGGGCCCCGGGGGGGCGGCCCTGCGGCCCTCTGGTGCCCGAAGTGTGTTCGCCGGGCGTTTTCCGGCCAATTCTCACGAGCGTTCTGCCCAAATCGGGATCGATTTGGGCAGAACGCTCGTGAGAATTGGCCGGCGTTGGGCAGCCCTGGTCAGCGCCCAGGGCCGCGTGGAGCAGGGCCCTTTCTCGCTCGGGGCATGGCGCGGCCACCCGGAAAACGAGCCGCGACGATGGGGCGCGGCCGGCGGCCCCGGCGCCGGGGGAATTTTCCCCGAGCAGAGTGGATGGAGGCGCCGTGGCCGGGCGTCCGCCTCCGCCGTGGCGGGCGGCCGGGGCGCCCGTGGAGGGGGCTGGCCTCTGTGGGGGAACGGAGTGATCTCTCACTCCACGGCTGGGACGAAGCCGCGAAAGGTGCCGTCGTCGCCCGGACGGTCGGGGGGACTCGTGGCACGGGACTCAGGGTTCCCCATGCGGAGGCCCCCAGGCTCAGGCCCCTGGCAACGGAAGGCTGAGCAAGCAGGGCCGGGCCCGGGCCCGGCTTTCGGGGCTGGCCCGGCCCCAGCGGCCGGCGCCAGGGAGGGGACCCCCGGAGGCTGAGGGGCGGGAGGCGTCGGCCTCCCCGGGGCCCGCTGCCCGGAGCTCCTCCTGGCGGTGCCGGAACGCGACGACACGCGATCCCGGACAGGTCCCCGGGGGGGCGGCCCTGCGGCCCTCTGGTGCCCGAAGTGTGTTCGCCGGGCGTTTTCCGGCCAATTCTCACGAGCGTTCTGCCCAAATCGGGATCGATTTGGGCAGAACGCTCGTGAGAATTGGCCGGCGTTGGGCAGCCCTGGTCAGCGCCCAGGGGCGCGTGGAGCAGGGCCCTTTCTCGCTCGGGGCATGGCGCGGCCACCCGGAAAACGAGCCGCGACGATGGGGCTCGGCCGGCGGCCCCGGCGCCGGGGAGTTTTCCCCGAGCAGAGTGGATGGAGGCGCCGTGGCCGGGCGTCCGCCTCCGCCGTGGCGGCGGCCGGGGCGCCCGTGGTGGGGGCTGGCCTCTGTGGGGGAACGGAGTGATCTCTCACTCCACGGCTGGGACGAAGCCGCGAAAGGTGCCGTCGTCGCCGGGACGGTCGGGAGGTCTCGTGGCGGGGGACTCAGGGTTCCCCATGCGGAGGCCCCCAGGCTCAGGCCCTTGGCAACGGAAGGCTGAGCAAGCAGGCCCGGGCCCGGGCCCGGCTTTCGGGGCTGGCCCGGCCCCAGCGGCCGGCGCCAGGGATGGGACCCCCGGAGGCTGAGGGGCGGGAGGCGTCGGCCTCCCCGGGGCCCGCCGCCCGGATCTCCTCCTGGCGGTGCCGGAACGCGACGACACGCGATCCCGGACAGGGCCCCGGGGGGGCGGCCCTGCGGCCCTCTGGTGCCCGAAGTGTGTTCGCCGGGCGTTTTCCGGCCAATTCTCACGAGCGTTCTGCCCAAATCGGGATCGATTTGGGCAGAACGCTCGTGAGAATTGCCCGGCGTTGGGCAGCCCTTGTCAGCGCCCAGGGCCGCGTGGAGCAGGGCCCTTTCTCGCTCGGGGCATGGCGCGGCCACCCGGAAAACGAGCCGCGACGATGGGGCGCGGCCGGCGGCCCCGGCGCCGGGGAGTTTTCCCCGAGCAGAGTGGATGGAGGCGCCTTGGCCGGGCGTCCGCCTCCGCCGTGGCGGGCGGCCGGGGCGCCCGTGGAGGGGGCTGGCCTCTGTGGGGGAACAGAGTGATCTCTCACTCCACGGCTGGGACGAAGCCGCGAAAGGTGCCGTGGTCGCCGGGACGGTCGGGGGGACTCGTGGCGCGGGACTCAGGGTTCCCCATGCGGAGGCCCCCAGGCTCAGGCCCCTGGCAACGGAAGGCTGAGCAAGCAGGCCCGGGCCCGGGCCCGGCTTTCGGGGCTGGCCCGGCCCCAGCGGCCGGCGCCAGGGAGGGGACCCCCGGAGGCTGAGTGACGGGAGGCGTCGGCCTCCCCGGGGCCCGCCGCCCGGAGCTCCTCCTGGCGGTGCCGGAACGCGACGACATGCGATACCGGACAGGGCCCCGGGGGGGGCGGCCCTGCGGCCCTCTGGTGCCCGAAGTGTGTTCGCCGGGCGTTTTCCGGCCAATTCTCACGAGCGTTCTGCCCAAATCGGGATCGATTTGGGCAGAACGCTCGTGAGAATTGGCCGGCGTTGGGCAGCCCTGGTCAGCGCCCAGGGCCGCGTGGAGCAGGGCCCTTTCTCGCTCGGGGCATGGCGCGGCCACCCGGAAAACGAGCCGCGACGATGGGGCGCGGCCGGCGGCCCCGGCGCCGGGGAGTTTTCCCCCGAGCAGAGTGGATGGAGGCGCCGTGGCCGGGCGTCGGCCTCCGCCGTGGCGGGCGGCCGGGG
Organism: Meles meles; assembly: GCF_922984935.1. Classification (NCBI taxonomy): domain Eukaryota; kingdom Metazoa; phylum Chordata; class Mammalia; order Carnivora; family Mustelidae; genus Meles; species Meles meles. Next base: position 26,779 of record NW_025721468.1, read on the forward strand.
CGCCCGTGGAGGGGGCTGGCCTCTGTGGGGGAACGGAGTGATCTCTCACTCCACGGCTGGGACGAAGCCGCGAAAGGTGCCGTCGTCGCCGGGACGGTCGGGGGGACTCGTGGCGCGGGATTCAGGGTTCCCCATGCGGAGGCCCCCAGGCTCAGGCCCCTGGCAACGGAAGGCTGAGCAAGCAGGCCCGGGCCCGGGCCCGGCTTTCGGGGCTGGCCCGGCCCCAGCGGCCGGCGCCAGGCAGGGGACCCCCGGAGGCTGAGCGGCGGGAGGCGTCTGCCTCCCCGGGGCCCGCTGCCCGGAGCTCCTCCTGGCGGTGCCGGAACGCGACGACACGCGATCCCGGACAGGGCCCCGGGGGGGCGGCCCTGCGGCCCTCTGGTGCCCGAAGTGTGTTCGCCGGGCGTTTTCCGGCCAATTCTCACGAGCGTTCTGCCCAAATCGGGATCGATTTGGGCAGAACGCTCGTGAGAATTGGCCGGCGTTGGGCAGCCCTGGTCAGCGCCCAGGGCCGCGTGGAGCAGGGCCCTTTCTCGCTCGGGGCATGGCGCGGCCACCCGGAAAACGAGCCGCGACGATGGGGCGCGGCCGGCGGCCCCGGCGCCGGGGAGTTTTCCCCCGAGCAGAGTGGATGGAGGCGCCGTGGCCGGGCGTCCGCCTCTGCCGTGGCGGGCGGCCGGGGCGCCCGTGGAGGGTCTGGCCTCTGTGGGGGAACGGAGTGATCTCTCACTCCACGGCTGGGACGAAGCCGCGAAAGGTGCCGTCGTCGCCGGGACAGTCGGGGGGACTCGTGGCGCGGGACTCAGGGTTCCCCATGCGGAGGCCCCCAGGCTCAGGCCCCTGGCAACGGAAGGCTGAGCAAGCAGGGCCGGGCCCGGGCCCGGCTTTTGGGGCTGGCCCGGCCCCAGCGGCCGGCGCCAGGGAGGGGAACCCCGGAGGCTGAGGGGCGGGAGGCGTCGGCCTCCCCGGGGCCCGCCGCCCGGAGCTCCTCCTGGCGGTGCCGGAACGCGACGACACGCGATCCCGCACAGGGCCTCGGGGGGGCGGCCCTGCGGCCCTCTGGTGCCCGAAGTGTGTTCGCAGGGCGTTTTCCGGCCAATTCTCACGAGCGTTCTGCCCAAATTGGGATCGATTTGGGCAGAACGCTCGTGAGAATTGGCCGGCGTTGGGCAGCCCTGGTCAGCGCCCAGGGCCGCGTGGAGCAGGGCCTTTCTCGCTCGGGGCATGGCGCGGCCACCCGGAAAACGAGCCGCGACGATGGGGCGCGGCCGGCGGCCCCGGCGCCGGGGAGTTTTCCCCGAGCAGAGTGGATGGAGGCGCCGTGCCCGGCCGTCCGCCTCCGCCGTGGCGGGCGGCCGGGGCGCCCGTGGAGGGGGCTGGCCTCTGTGGGGGAACGGAGTGATCTCTCACTCCACGGCTGGGACGAAGCCGCGAAAGGTGCCGTCGTCGCCGGGACGGTCGGGGGGACTCGTGGCGCGGGACTCAGGGTTCCCCATGCGGAGGCCCCCAGGCTCAGGCCCCTGGCAACGGAAGGCTGAGCAAGCAGGGCCGGGCCCGGGCCCGGCTTTCGGGGCTGGCCCGGCCCCAGCGGCCGGCGCCAGGGAGGGGACCCCCGGAGGCTGAGGAGCAGGAGGCGTCGGCCTCCCCGGGGCCCGCCGCCCGGAGCTCCTCCTGGCGGTGCCGGAACGCGACGACACGCGATCCCGGACAGGGCCCCGGGGGGGCGGCCCTGCGGCCCTCTGGTGCCCGAAGTGTGTTCGCCGGGCGATTTCCGGCCAATTCTCACGAGCGTTCTGCCCAAATCGGGATCGATTTGGGCAGAACGCTCGTGAGAATTGGCCGGCGTTGGGCAGCCCTGGTCAGCGCCCAGGGCCGCGTGGAGCAGGGCCCTTTCTCGCTCGGGGCATGGCGCGGCCACCCGGAAAACGAGCCGCGATGATGGGGCGCGGCCGGCGGCCCCGGCGCCGGGGAGTTTTCCCCGAGCAGAGTGGATGGAGGCGCCGTGGCCGGGCGTCCGCCTCCGCCGTGGCGGGCGGCCGGGGCGCCCGTGGAGGGGGCTGGCCTCTGTGGGGGAACGGAGTGATCTCTCACTCCACGGCTGGGACGAAGCCGCGAAAGGTGCCGTCGTCGCCGGGACGGTCGGGGGGACTCGTGGCGCGGGACTCAGGGTTCCCCATGCGGAGGCCCCCAGGCTCAGGCCCCTGGCAACGGAAGGCTGAGCAAGCAGGCCCGGGCCCGGGCCCGGCTTTCGGGGCTGGCCCGGCCCCAGCGGCCGGCGCCAGGGAGGGGACCCCCGAAGGCTGAGGAGCGGGAGGCGTCGGCCTCCCCGGGGCCCGCCGCCCGGAGCTCCTCCTGGCGGTGCCGGAACGCGACGACACGCGATCCCGGACAGGGCCCCGGGGGGGCGGCCCTGCGGCCCTCTGGTGCCCGAAGTGTGTTCGCCGGGCGTTTTCCGGCCAATTCTCACGAGCGTTCTGCCCAAATCGGGATCGATTTGGGCAGAACGCTCGTGAGAATTGGCCGGCGTTGGGCAGCCCTGGTCAGCGCCCAGGGCCGCGTGGAGCAGGGCCCTTTCTCGCTCGGGGCATGGCGCGGCCACCCGGAAAACGAGCCGCGACGATGGGGCGCGGCCGGCGGCCCCGGCGCCGGGGAGTTTTCCCCGAGCAGAGTGGATGGAGGCGCAGTGGCCGGGCGTCCGCCTCCGCCGTGGCGGGCGGCCGGGGCGCCCGTGGAGGGGGCTGGCCTCTGTGGGGGAACGGAGTGATCTCTCACTCCACGGCTGGGACGAAGCCGCGAAAGGTGCCGTCGTCGCCCGGACGGTCGGGGGGACTCGTGGCACGGGACTCAGGGTTCCCCATGCGGAGGCCCCCAGGCTCAGGCCCCTGGCAACGGAAGGCTGAGCAAGCAGGGCCGGGCCCGGGCCCGGCTTTCGGGGCTGGCCCGGCCCCAGCGGCCGGCGCCAGGGAGGGGACCCCCGGAGGCTGAGGGGCGGGAGGCGTCGGCCTCCCCGGGGCCCGCTGCCCGGAGCTCCTCCTGGCGGTGCCGGAACGCGACGACACGCGATCCCGGACAGGTCCCCGGGGGGGCGGCCCTGCGGCCCTCTGGTGCCCGAAGTGTGTTCGCCGGGCGTTTTCCGGCCAATTCTCACGAGCGTTCTGCCCAAATCGGGATCGATTTGGGCAGAACGCTCGTGAGAATTGGCCGGCGTTGGGCAGCCCTGGTCAGCGCCCAGGGGCGCGTGGAGCAGGGCCCTTTCTCGCTCGGGGCATGGCGCGGCCACCCGGAAAACGAGCCGCGACGATGGGGCGCGGCCGGCGGCCCCGGCGCCGGGGAGTTTTCCCCGAGCAGAGTGGATGGAGGCGCCGTGGCCGGGCGTCCGCCTCCGCCGTGGCGGGCGGCCGGGGCGCCCGTGGAGGGGGCTGGCCTCTGTGGGGGAACGGAGTGATCTCTCACTCCACGGCTGGGACGAAGCCGCGAAAGGTGCCGTCGTCGCCGGGACGGTCGGGAGGTCTCGTGGCGGGGGACTCAGGGTTCCCCATGCGGAGGCCCCCAGGCTCAGGCCCCTGGCAACGGAAGGCTGAGCAAGCAGGCCCGGGCCCGGGCCCGGCTTTCGGGGCTGGCCCGGCCCCAGCGGCCGGCGCCAGGGATGGGACCCCCGGAGGCTGAGGGGCGGGAGGCGTCGGCCTCCCCGGGGCCCGCCGCCCGGAGCTCCTCCTGGCGGTGCCGGAACGCGACGACACGCGATCCCGGACAGGGCCCCGGGGGGGCGGCCCTGCGGCCCTCTGGTGCCCGAAGTGTGTTCGCCGGGCGTTTTCCGGCCAATTCTCACGAGCGTTTTGCCCAAATCGGGATCGATTTGGGCAGAACGCTCGTGAGAATTGCCCGGCGTTGGGCAGCCCTTGTCAGCGCCCAGGGCCGCGTGGAGCAGGGCCCTTTCTCGCTCGGGGCATGGCGCGGCCACCCGGAAAACGAGCCGCGACGATGGGGCGCGGCCGGCGGCCCCGGCGCCGGGGAGTTTTCCCCGAGCAGAGTGGATGGAGGCGCCTTGGCCGGGCGTCCGCCTCCGCCGTGGCGGGCGGCCGGGGCGCCCGTGGAGGGGGCTGGCCTCTGTGGGGGAACAGAGTGATCTCTCACTCCACGGCTGGGACGAAGCCGCGAAAGGTGCCGTCGTCGCCGGGACGGTCGGGGGGACTCGTGGCGCGGGACTCAGGGTTCCCCATGCGGAGGCCCCCAGGCTCAGGCCCCTGGCAACGGAAGGCTGAGCAAGCAGGCCCGGGCCCGGGCCCGGCTTTCGGGGCTGGCCCGGCCCCAGCGGCCGGCGCCAGGGAGGGGACCCCCGGAGGCTGGGGGGCGGGAGGCGTCGGCCTCCCCGGGGCCCGCCGCCCGGAGCTCCTCCTGGCGGTGCCGGAACGCGACGACATGCGATCCCGGACAGGGCCCCGGGGGGGCGGCCCTGCGGCCCTCTGGTGCCCGAAGTGTGTTCGCCGGGCGTTTTCCGGCCAATTCTCACGAGCGTTCTGCCCAAATCGGGATCGATTTGGGCAGAACGCTCGTGAGAATTGGCCGGCGTTGGGCAGCCCTGGTCAGCGCCCAGGGCCGCGTGGAGCAGGGCCCTTTCTCGCTCGGGGCATGGCGCGGCCACCCGGAAAACGAGCCGCGACGATGGGGCGCGGCCGGCGGCCCCGGCGCCGGGGAGTTTTCCCCGAGCAGAGTGGATGGAGGCGCCGTGGCCGGGCGTCCGCCTCCGCCGTGGCGGGCGGCCGGGGCGCCCGTGGAGGGGGCTGGCCTCTGTGGGGGAACGGAGTGATCTCTCACTCCACGGCTGGGACGAAGCCGCGAAAGGTGCCGTCGTCGCCCGGACGGTCGGGGGGACTCGTGGCACGGGACTCAGGGTTCCCCATGCGGAGGCCCCCAGGCTCAGGCCCCTGGCAACGGAAGGCTGAGCAAGCAGGGCCGGGCCCGGGCCCGGCTTTCGGGGCTTGCCCGGCCCCAGCGTCCGGCTCCAGGGAGGGGACCCCCGGAGGCTGAGGGGCGGGAGGCGTCGGCCTCCCCGGGGCCCGCTGCCCGGAGCTCCTCCTGGCGGTGCCGGAACGCGACGACACGCGATCCCGGACAGGTCCCCGGGGGGGCGGCCCTGCGGCCCTCTGGTGCCCGAAGTGTGTTCGCCGGGCGTTTTCCGGCCAATTCTCACGAGCGTTCTGCCCAAATCGGGATCGATTTGGGCAGAACGCTCGTGAGAATTGGCCGGCGTTGGGCAGCCCTGGTCAGCGCCCAGGGGCGCGTGGAGCAGGGCCCTTTCTCGCTCAGGGCATGGCGCGGCCACCCGGAAAACGAGCCGCGACGATGGGGCGCGGCCGGCGGCCCCGGCGCCGGGGAGTTTTCCCCGAGCAGAGTGGATGGAGGCGCCGTGGCCGGGCGTCCGCCTCCGCCGTGGCGGGCGGCCGGGGCGCCCGTGGAGGGGGCTGGCCTCTGTGGGGGAACGGAGTGATCTCTCACTCCACGGCTGGGACGAAGCCGCGAAAGGTGCCGTCGTCGCCGGGACGGTCGGGAGGTCTCGTGGCGGGGGACTCAGGGTTCCCCATGCGGAGGCCCCCAGGCTCAGGCCCCTGGCAACGGAAGGCTGAGCAAGCAGGCCCGGGCCCGGGCCCGGCTTTCGGGGCTGGCCCGGCCCCAGCGGCCGGCGCCAGGGATGGGACCCCCGGAGGCTGAGGGGCGGGAGGCGTCGGCCTCCCCGGGGCCCGCCGCCCGGAGCTCCTCCTGGCGGTGCCGGAACGCGACGACACGCGATCCCGGACAGGGCCCCGGGGGGGCGGCCCTGCGGCCCTCTGGTGCCCGAAGTGTGTTCGCCGGGCGTTTTCCGGCCAATTCTCACGAGCGTTCTGCCCAAATCGGGATCGATTTGGGCAGAACGCTCGTGAGAATTGCCCGGCGTTGGGCAGCCCTTGTCAGCGCCCAGGGCCGCGTGGAGCAGGGCCCTTTCTCGCTCGGGGCATGGCGCGGCCACCCGGAAAACGAGCCGCGACGATGGGGCGCGGCCGGCGGCCCCGGCGCCGGGGAGTTTTCCCCGAGCAGAGTGGATGGAGGCGCCTTGGCCGGGCGTCCGCCTCCGCCGTGGCGGGCGGCCGGGGCGCCCGTGGAGGGGGCTGGCCTCTGTGGGGGAACAGAGTGATCTCTCACTCCACGGCTGGGACGAAGCCGCGAAAGGTGCCGTCGTCGCCGGGACGGTCGGGGGGACTCGTGGCGCGGGACTCAGGGTTCCCCATGCGGAGGCCCCCAGGCTCAGGCCCCTGGCAACGGAAGGCTGAGCAAGCAGGCCCGGGCCCGGGCCCGGCTTTCGGGGCTGGCCCGGCCCCAGCGGCCGGTGCCAGGGAGGGGACCCCCGGAGGCTGAGGGGCGGGAGGCGTCGGCCTCCCCGGGGCCCGCCGCCCGGAGCTCCTCCTGGCGGTGCCGGAACGCGACGACATGCGATCCCGGACAGGGCCCCGGGGGGGCGGCCCTGCGGCCCTCTGGTGCCCGAAGTGTGTTCGCCGGGCGTTTTCCGGCCAATTCTCACGAGCGTTCTGCCCAAATCGGGATCGATTTGGGCAGAACGCTCGTGAGAATTGGCCGGCGTTGGGCAGCCCTGGTCAGCGCCCAGGGCCGCATGGAGCAGGGCCCTTTCTCGCTCGGGGCATGGCGCGGCCACCCGGAAAACGAGCCGCGACGATGGGGCGCGGCCGGCGGCCACGGCGCCGGGGAGTTTTCCCCGAGCAGAGTGGATGGAGGCGCCGTGGCCGGGCGTCCGCCTCCGCCGTGGCGGGCGGCCGGGGCGCCCGTGGAGGGGGCTGGCCTCTGTGGGTGAACGGAATGATCTCTTACTCCACGGCTGGGACGAAGCCGCGAAAGGTGCCGTCGTCGCCGGGACGGTCGGGGGGACTCGTGGCGCGGGACTCAGTGTTCCCCATGCGGAGGCCCCCAGGCTCAGGCCCCTGGCAACGGAAGGCTGAGCAAGCAGGCCCGGGCCCGGGCCCGGCTTTCGGGGCTGGCCCGGCCCCAGCGGCCGGCGCCAGGGAGGGGACCCCCGGATGCTGAGGAGCGGGAGGCGTCGGCCTCCCTGGGGCCCGCCGCCCGGTGCTCCTCCTGGCGGTGCCGGAACGCGCCGACACGCGATCCCGGACAGGGCCCCGGGGGGGCGGCCCTGCGGCCCTCTGGTGCCCGAAGTGTGTTCGCCGGGCGTTTTCCGGCCAATTCTCACGAGCGTTCTGCCCAAATCGGGATCGATTTGGGCAGAACGCTCGTGAGAATTGGCCGGCGTTGGGCAGCCCTGGTCAGCGCCCAGGGCCGCGTGGAGCAGGGCCCTTTCTCGCTCGGGGCATGGCGCGGCCACCCGGAAAACGAGCCGCGACGATGGGGCGCGGCCGGCGGCCCCGGCGCCGGGGAGTTTTCCCCGAGCAGAGTGGATGGAGGCGCCGTGGCCGGGCGTCCGCCTCCGCCGTGGCGGGCGGCCGGGGCGCCCGTGGAGGGGGCTGGCCTCTGTGGGGGAACGGAGTGATCTCTCACTCCACGGCTGGGACGAAGCCGCGAAAGGTGCCGTCGTCGCCGGGACGGTCGGGGGTCTCGTGGCGCGGGACCCAGTGTTCCCCATGCGGAGGCCCCCAGGCTCAGGCCCCTGGCAACGGAAGGCTGAGCAAGCAGGCCCAGGCCCGGGCCCGGCTTTCGGGGCTGGCCCGGCCCCAGCGGCCGGCGCCAGGGAGGGGACCCCCGGAGGCTGAGGGGCGGGAGGCGTCGGCCTCCCCGGGGCCCGCCGCCCGGAGCTCCTCTTGGCGGTGCCGGAACGCGACGACACGCGATCCCGGACAGGGCCCCGGGGGGGCGGCCCTGCGGCCCTCTGGTGCCCGAAGTGTGTTCGCCGGGCGTTTTCCGGCCAATTCTCACGAGCGTTCTGCCCAAATCGGGATCGATTTGGGCAGAACGCTCGTGAGAATTGGCCGGCGTTGGGCAGCCCTGGTCAGCGCCCAGGGCCGCGTGGAGCAGGGCCCTTTCTCGCTCGGGGCATGGCGCGGCCACCCGGAAAACGAGCCGCGACGATGGGGCGCGGCCGGCGGCCCCGGCGCCGGGGAGTTTTCCCCGAGCAGAGTGGATGGAGGCGCCGTGGCCGGGCGTCGGCCTCCGCCGTGGCGGGCGGCCGGGGCGCCCGTGGAGGGGGCTGGCCTCTGTGGGTGAACGGAATGATCTCTAACTCCACGGCTGGGACGAAGCCGCGAAAGGTGCCGTCGTCGCCGGGACGGTCGGGGAGACGCGTGGCGCGGGACTCAGGGTTCCCCATGAGGAGGCCCCAGGCTCAGGCCCCTGGCAACGGAAGGCTGAGCAAGCAGGCCCGGGCCCGGGCCCGGCTATCGGGGCTGGCCCGGCCCCAGCGGCCGGCGCCAGGGAGGGGACCCCAGGAGGCTGAGGAGCGGGAGGCGTCGGCCTCCCCGGGGCCCGCCGCCCGGTGCTCCTCCTGGCGGTGCCGGAACGCGACGACACGCGATCCCGGACAGGGCCCCGGGGGGGCGGCCCTGCGGCCCTCTGGTGCCCGAAGTGTGTTCGCCGGGCGTTTTCCGGCCAATTCTCACGAGCGTTCTGCCCAAATCGGGATCGATTTGGGCAGAACGCTCGTGAGAATTGGCCGGCGTTGGGCAGCCCTGGTCAGCGCCCAGGGCCGCGTGGAGCAGGGCCCTTTCTCGCTCGGGGCATGGCGCGGCCACCCGGAAAACGAGCCGCGACGATGGGGCGCGGCCGGCGGCCCCGGCGCCGGGGAGTTTTCCCCGAGCAGAGTGGATGGAGGCGCCGTGGCCGGGCGTCCGCCTCCGCCGTGGCGGACGGCCGGGGCGCCCGTGGAGGGGGCTGGCCTCTGTGGGGGAACGGAGTGATCTCTCACTCCACGGCTGGGACGAAGCCGCGAAAGGTGCCGTCCTCGCCGGGACGGTCGGGGGTCTCGTGGCGCGGGACCCAGGGTTCCCCATGCGGAGGCCCCCAGGCTCAGGCCCCTGGCAACGGAAGGCTGAGCAAGCAGGCCCGGGCCCGGGCCCGGCTTTCGGGGCTGGCCCGGCCCCAGCGGCCGGCGCCAGGGAGGGGACCCCCGGAGGCTGAGGAGCGGGAGGCGTCGGCCTCCCCGGGGCCCGCCGCCCGGAGCTCCTCCTGGCGGTGCCGGAACGCGACGACACGCGATCCCGGACAGGGCCCCGGGGGGGCGGCCCTGCGGCCCTCTGGTGCCCGAAGTGTGTTCGCCGGCGTTTTCCGGCCAATTCTCACGAGCGTTCTGCCCAAATCGGGATCGATTTGGGCAGAACGCTCGTGAGAATTGGCCGGCGTTGGGCAGCCCTGGTCAGCGCCCAGTGCCGCGTGGAGCAGGGCCCTTTCTCGCTCGGGGCATGGCGCGGCCACCCGGAAAACGAGCCGCGACGATGGGGCGCGGCCGGCGGCCCCGGCGCCGGGGAGTTTTCCCCGAGCAGAGTGGATGGTGGCGCCGTGGCCGGGCGTCCGCCTCCGCCGTGGCGGGCGGCCGGGGCGCCCGTGGAGGGGGCTGGCCTCTGTGGGGGAACGGAGTGATCTCTCACTCCACGGCTGGGACGAAGCCGCGAAAGGTGCCGTCGTCGCCGGGACGGTCGGGGGGACTCGTGGCGCGGGACTCAGGGTTCCCCATGCGGAGGCCCCCAGGCTCAGGCCCCTGGCAACGGAAGCCTGAGCAAGCAGGCCCGGGCCCGGGCCCGGCTTTCGGGGCTGGCCCGGCCCCAGCGGCCGGCGCCAGGGAGGGGACCCCCGGAGGCTGAGGAGCGGGAAGCGTCGGCCTCCCCGGGGCCCGCCGCCCGGAGCTCCTCCTGGCGGTGCCGGAACGCGACGACACGCGATCCCGGACAGGGCCCCGGGGGGGGCGGCCCTGCGGCCCTCTGGTGCCCGATGTGTGTTCGTCGGGCATTTTCCGGCCAATTCTCACGAGCGTTCTGCCCAAATATGGATCGATTTGGGCAGAACGCTCGTGAGAATTGGCCGGCGTTGGGCAGCCCTGGTCAGCGCCCAGGGCCGCGTGGAGCAGGGCCCTTTCTCGCTCGGGGCATGGCGCGGCCACCCGGAAAACGAGCCGCGACGATGGGGCGCGGCCGGTGGCCCTGGCGCCGGGGAGTTTTCCCCGAGCAGAGTGGATGGAGGCGCCGTGGCCGGGCGTCCGCCTCCGCCGAGGCGGGCGGCCGGGCGCCCGTGGAGGGGGCTGGCCTCTGTGGGGGAACGGAGTGATCTCTCACTCCACGGCTGGGCGAAGCCGCGAAAGGTGCCGTCGTCGCCGGGACGGTCGGGGGGACTCGTGGCGCGGGACTCAGGGTTCCCCATGCGGAGGCCCCCAGGCTCAGGCCCCTGGCAACGGAAGGCTGAGCAAGCAGGCCCGGGCCCGGGCCCGGCTTTCGGGGCTGGCCCGGCCCCAGCGGCCGGCGCCAGGGAGGGGACCCCCGGAGGCTGAGGAGCGGGAGGCGTCGGCCTCCCCGGGGCCCGCGACCCGGAGCTCCTCCTGGCGGTGCCGGAACGCGACGACACGCGATCCCGGACAGGGCCCCGGGGGGGCGGCCCTGCGGCCCTCTGGTGCCCGAATTGTGTTCGCCGGGCGTTTTCCGGCCAATTCTCACGAGCGTTCTGCCCAAATCGGGATCGATTTGGGCAGAACGCTCGTGAGAATTGGCCGGCGTTGGGCAGCCCTGGTCAGCGCCCAGGGCCGCGTGGAGCAGGGCCCTTTCTCGCTCGGGGCATGGCGCGGCCACCCGGAAAACGAGCCGCGACGATGGGGCGCGGCCGGCGGCCCCGGCGCCGGGGAGTTTTCCCCGAGCAGAGTGGATGGAGGCGCCGTGGCCGGGCGTCCGCCTCCGCCGTGGCGGGCGGCCGGGGCGCCCGTGGAGGGGGCTGGCCTCTGTGGTGGAACGGAGTGATCTCTCACTCCACGGCTGGGACGAAGACGCGAAAGGTGCCGTCGTCGCCGGGACGGTCGGGGGGACTCGTGGCGCGGGACTCAGGGTTCCCCATGCGGAGGCCCCCAGGCTCAGGCCCCTGGCAACGGAAGGCTGAGCAAGCAGGCCCGGGCCCGGGCCCGGCTTTCGGGGCTGGCCCGGCCCCAGCGGCCGGCGCCAGGGAGGGGACCCCCGGAGGCTGAGGGGCGGGAGGCGTCGGCCTCCCCGGGGCCCGCCGCCCGGAGCTCCTCCTGGCGGTGCCGGAACGCGACGACACGCGATCCCGGACAGGGCCCCGGGGGGGCGGCCCTGCGGCCCTCTGGTGCCCGAAGTGTGTTCGCCGGGCGTTTTCCGGCCAATTCTCACGAGCGTTCTGCCCAAATCGGGATCGATTTGGGCAGAACGCTCGTGAGAATTGGCCGGCGTTGGGCAGCCCTGGTCAGCGCCCAGGGCCGCGTGGAGCAGGGCCCTTTCTCGCTCGGGGCATGGCGCGGCCACCCGGAAAACGAGCCGCGACGATGGGGCGCGGCCGGCGGCCCCGGCGCCGGGGAGTTTTCCCCGAGCAGAGTGGATGGTGGCGCCGTGGCCGGGCGTCCGCCTCCGCCGTGGCGGGCGGCCGGGGCGCCCGTGGAGGGGGCTGGCCTCTGTGGGGGAACGGAGTGATCTCTCACTCCACGGCTGGGACGAAGCCGCGAAAGGTGCCGTCGTCGCCGGGACGGTCGGGGGGACTCGTGGCGCGGGACTCAGGGTTCCCCATGCGGAGGCCCCCAGGCTCAGGCCCCTGGCAACGGAAGCCTGAGCAAGCAGGCCCGGGCCCGGGCCCGGCTTTCGGGGCTGGCCCGGCCCCAGCGGCCGGCGCCAGGGAGGGGACCCCCGGAGGCTGAGGAGCGGGAAGCGTCGGCCTCCCCGGGGCCCGCCGCCCGGAGCTCCTCCTGGCGGTGCCGGAACGCGACGACACGCGATCCCGGACAGGGCCCCGGGGGGGCGGCCCTGCGGCCCTCTGGTGCCCGATGTGTGTTCGTCGGGCATTTTCCGGCCAATTCTCACGAGCGTTCTGCCCAAATATGGATCGATTTGGGCAGAACGCTCGTGAGAATTGGCCGGCGTTGGGCAGCCCTGGTCAGCGCCCAGGGCCGCGTGGAGCAGGGCCCTTTCTCGCTCGGGGCATGGCGCGGCCACCCGGAAAACGAGCCGCGACGATGGGGCGCGGCCGGCGGCCCCGGCGCCGGGGAGTTTTCCCCGAGCAGAGTGGATGGAGGCGCCTTGGCCGGGCGTCCGCCTCCGCCGTGGCGGGCGGCCGGGGCGCCCGTGGAGGGGGCTGGCCTCTGTGGGGGAACAGAGTGATCTCTCACTCCACGGCTGGGACGAAGCCGCGAAAGGTGCCGTCGTCGCCGGGACGGTCGGGGGGACTCGTGGCGCGGGACTCAGGGTTCCCCATGCGGAGGCCCCCAGGCTCAGGCCCCTGGCAACGGAAGGCTGAGCAAGCAGGCCCGGGCCCGGGCCCGGCTTTCGGGGCTGGCCCGGCCCCAGCGGCCGGCGCCAGGGAGGGGACCCCCGGAGGCTGAGGGGCGGGAGGCGTCGGCCTCCCCGGGGCCCGCCGCCCGGAGCTCCTCTTGGCGGTGCCGGAACGCGACGACATGCGATCCCGGACAGGGCCCCGGGGGGGCGGCCCTGCGGCCCTCTGGTGCCCGAAGTGTGTTCGCCGGGCGTTTTCCGGCCAATTCTCACGAGCGTTCTGCCCAAATCGGGATCGATTTGGGCAGAACGCTCGTGAGAATTGGCCGGCGTTGGGCAGCCCTGGTCAGCGCCCAGGGCCGCGTGGAGCAGGGCCCTTTCTCGCTCGGGGCATGGCGCGGCCACCCGGAAAACGAGCCGCGACGATGGGGCGCGGCCTGCGGCCCCGGCGCCGGGGAGTTTTCCCCGAGCAGAGTGGATGGAGGCGCCGTGGCCGGGCGTCCGCCTCCGCCGTGGCGGGCGGCCGGGGCGCCCGTGGAGGGGGCTGGCCTCTGTGGGGGAACGGAGTGATCTCTCACTCCACGGCTGGGACGAAGCCGCGAAAGGTGCCGTCGTCGCCGAGACGGTCGGGGGTCTCGTGGCGCGGGACCCAGGGTTCCCCATGCGGAGGCCCCCAGGCTCAGGCCCCTGGCAACGGAAGGCTGAGCAAGCAGGCCCGGGCCTGGGCCCGGCTTTCGGGGCTGGCCCGGCCCCAGCGGCCGGCGCCAGGGAGGGGACCCCCGGAGGCTGAGGAGCGGGAGGCGTCGGCCTCCCCGGGGCCCGCCGCCCGGAGCTCCTCCTGGCGGTGCCGGAACGCGACGACACGCGATCCCGGACAGGGCCCCGGGGGGGCGGCCCTGCGGCCCTCTGGTGCCCGAAGTGTGTTCGCCGGGCGTTTTCCGGCCAATTCTCACGAGCGTTCTGCCCAAATCGGGATCGATTTGGGCAGAACGCTCGTGAGAATTGGCCGGCGTTGGGCAGCCCTGGTCAGCGCCCAGGGCCGCGTGGAGCAGGGCCCTTTCTCGCTCGGGGCATGGCGCGGCCACCCGGAAAACGAGCCGCGACGATGGGGCGCGGCCGGCGGCCCCGGCGCCGGGGAGTTTTCCCCGAGCAGAGTGGATGGAGGCGCCTTGGCCGGGCGTCCTCCTCCGCCGTGGCGGGCGGCCGGGGCGCCCGTGGAGGGGGCTGGCCTCTGTGGGGGAACAGAGTGATCTCTCACTCCACGGCTGGGACGAAGCCGCGAAAGGTGCCGTCGTCGCCGGGACGGTCGGGGGGACTCGTGGCGCGGGACTCAGGGTTCCCCATGCGGAGGCCCCCAGGCTCAGGCCCCTGGCAACGGAAGGCTGAGCAAGCAGGCCCGGGCCCGGGCCCGGCTTTCGGGGCTGGCCCGGCCCCAGCGGCCGGCGCCAGGGAGGGGACCCCCGGAGGCTGAGGGGCGGGAGGCGTCGGCCTCCCCGGGGCCCGCCGCCCGGAGCTCCTCCTGGCGGTGCCGGAACGCGACGACATGCGATCCCGGACAGGGCCCCGGGGGGGCGGCCCTGCGGCCCTCTGGTGCCCGAAGTGTGTTCGCCGGGCGTTTTCCGGCCAATTCTCACGAGCGTTCTGCCCAAATCGGGATCGATTTGGGCAGAACGCTCGTGAGAATTGGCCGGCGTTGGGCAGCCCTGGTCAGCGCCCAGGGCCGCGTGGAGCAGGGCCCTTTCTCGCTCGGGGCATGGCGCGGCCACCCGGAAAACGAGCCGCGACGATGGGGCGCGGCCGGCGGCCCCGGCGCCGGGGAGTTTTCCCCGAGCAGAGTGGATGGAGGCGCCGTGGCCGGGCGTCGGCCTCCGCCGTGGCGGGCGGCCGGGGCGCCCGTGGAGGGGGCTGGCCTCTGTGGGTGAACGGAATGATCTCTAACTCCACGGCTGGGACGAAGCCGCGAAAGGTGCCGTCGTCGCCGGGACGGTCGGGGGGACTCGTGGCGCGGGACTCAGGGTTCCCCATGCGGAGGCCCCAGGCTCAGGCCCCTGGCAACGGAAGGCTGAGCAAGCAGGCCCGGGCCCGGGCCCGGCTTTCGGGGCTGGCCCGGCCCCAGCGGCCGGCGCCAGGGAGGGGACCCCCGGAGGCTGAGGGGCGGGAGGCGTCGGCCTCCCCGGGGCCCGCCGCCCGGAGCTCCTCCTGGCGGTGCCGGAACGCGACGACATGCGATCCCGGACAGGGCCCCGGGGGGGCGGCCCTGCGGCCCTCTGGTGCCCGAAGTGTGTTCGCCGGGCGTTTTCCGGCCAATTCTCACGAGCGTTCTGCCCAAATCGGGATCGATTTGGGCAGAACGCTCGTGAGAATTGGCCGGCGTTGGGCAGCCCTGGTCAGCGCCCAGGGCCGCGTGGAGCAGGGCCCTTTCTCGCTCGGGGCATGGCGCGGCCACCCGGAAAACGAGCCGCGACGATGGGGCGCGGCCGGCGGCCCCGGCGCCGGGGAGTTTTCCCCGAGCAGAGTGGATGGAGGCGCCGTGGCCGGGCGTCGGCCTCCGCCGTGGCGGGCGGCCGGGGCGCCCGTGGAGGGGGCTGGCCTCTGTGGGTGAACGGAATGATCTCTCACTCCACGGCTGGTACGAAGCCACGAAAGGTGCCGTCGTCGCCGGGACGGTTGGGGGGACTCATGGCGCTGGACTCAGGGTTCCCCATGCGGAGGCCCCCAGGCTCAGGCCCCTGGCAACGGAAGGCTGAGCAAGCAGGGCCGGGCCCGGGCCCGGATTTCGGGGCTGGCCCGGCCCCAGCGGCCGGCGCCAGGGAGGGGACCCCCGGAGGCTGAGGAGCGGGAGGCGTCGGCCTCCCCGGGGCCCGGCGCCCGGAGCTCCTCCTGGCGGTGCCGGAACGCGACGACACGCGATCCCGGACAGGGCCCCGGGGGGGCGGCCCTGTGGCCCTCTGGTGCCCGAAGTGTGTTCGCCGGGCGTTTTCCGGCCAATTCTCACGAGCGTTCTGCCCAAATCGGGATCGATTTGGGCAGAACGCTCGTGAGAATTGGCCGGCGTTGGGCAGCCCTGGTCAGCGCCCAGGGCCGCGTGGAGCAGGGCCCTTTCTCGCTCGGGGCATGGCGCGGCCACCCGGAAAACGAGCCGCGACGATGGGGCGCGGCCGGCGGCCCCGGCGCCGGGGAGTTTTCCCCGAGCAGAGTGGATGGAGGCGCCGTGGCCGGGCGTCCGCCTCCGCCGTGGCGGGCGGCCGGGGCGCCCGTGGAGGGGGCTGGCCTCTGTGGGGGAACGGAGTGATCTCTCACTTCACGGCTGGGACGAAGCCGCGAAAGGTGCCGTCGTCGCCGGGACGGTCGGGGGGACTCGTGGCGCGGGACTCAGGGTTCCCCATGCGGAGGCCCCCAGGCTCAGGCCCCTGGCAACGGAAGGCTGAGCAAGCAGGCCCGGGCCCGGGCCCGGCTTTCGGGGCTGGCCCGGCCCCAGCGGCCGGCGCCAGGGAGGGGACCCCCGGAGGCTGAGGAGCGGGAGGCGTCGGCCTCCCCGTGGCCCGCCGCCCGGAGCTCCTCCTGGCGGTGCCGGAACGCGACGACACGCGATGCCGGACAGGGCCCCGGGGGGGCGGCCCTGCGGCCCTCTGGTGCCCGAAGTGTGTTCGCCGGGCGTTTTCCGGCCAATTCTCACGAGCGTTCTGCCCAAATCGGGATCGATTTGGGCAGAACGCTCGTGAGAATTGCCCGGCGTTGGGCAGCCCTTGTCAGCGCCCAGGGCCGCGTGGAGCAGGGCCCTTTCTCGCTCGGGGCATGGCGCGGCCACCCGGAAAACGAGCCGCGACGATGGGGCGCGGCCGGCGGCCCCGGCGCCGGGGAGTTTTCCCCGAGCAGAGTGGATGGAGGCGCCTTGGCCGGGCGTCCGCCTCCGCCGTGGCGGGCGGCCGGGGCGCCCGTGGAGGGTGCTGGCCTCTGTGGGGGAACGGAGTGATCTCTCACTCCACGGCTGGGACGAAGCCGCGAAAGGTGCCGTCGTCGCCGGGACGGTCGGGGGGACTCGTGGCGCGGGACTCAGGGTTCCCCATGCGGAGGCCCCCAGGCTCAGGCCCCTGGCAACGGAAGTCTGAGCAAGCAGGCCCGGGCCCGGGCCCGGCTTTCGGGGCTGGCCCGGCCCCAGCGGCCGGCGCCAGGGAGGGGACCCCCGGAGGCTGAGGGGCGGGAGGCTTCGGCCTCCCCGGGGCCCGCCGCCCGGAGCTCCTCCTGGCGGTGCCGGAATGCGACGACACGCGATCCCGGACAGGGCCCCGGGGGGGCGGCCCTGCGGCCCTCTGGTGCCCGAAGTGTGTTCGCCGGGCGTTTTCCGGCCAATTCTCACGAGCGTTCTGCCCAAATCGGGATCGATTTGGGCAGAACGCTCGTGAGAATTGGCCGGCGTTGGGCAGCCCTGGTCAGCGCCCAGGGCCGCGTGGAGCAGGGCCCTTTCTCGCTCGGGGCATGGCGCGGCCACCCGGAAAACGAGCCGCGACGATGGGGCGCGGCCGGCGGCCCCGGCGCCGGGGAGTTTTCCCCGAGCAGAGTGGATGGAGGCGCCGTGGCCGGGCGTCCGCCTCCGCCGTGGCGGGCGGCCGGGGCGCCCGTGGAGGGGGCTGGCCTCTGTGGGGGAACGGAGTGATCTCTCACTCCACGGCTGGGACGAAGCCGCGAAAGGTGCCGTCCTCGCCAGGACGGTCGGGGGGACTCGTGGCGCGGGACTCAGGGTTCCCCATGCGGAGGCCCCCAGGCTCAGGCCCCTGGCAACGGAAGGCTGAGCAAGCAGGCCCGGGCCCGGGCCCGGCTTTCGGGGCTGGCCCGGCCCCAGCGGCCGGCGCCAGGGAGGGGACCCCCGGAGGCTGAGGGGCGGGAGGCGTCGGCCTCCCCGGGGCCGCCGACCGGAGCTCCTCCTGGCGGTGCCGGAACGCGACGACACACGATCCCGGACAGGGCCCCGGGGGGGCGGCCCTGCGGCCCTCTGGTGCCCGAAGTGTGTTCGCCGGGCATTTTCCGGCCAATTCTCACGAGCGTTCTGCCCAAATCGGGATCGATTTGGGCAGAACGCTCGTGAGAATTGGCCGGCGTTGGGCAGCCCTGGTCAGCGCCCAGGGCCGCGTGGAGCAGGGCCCTTTCTCGCTCGGGGCATGGCGCGGCCACCCGGAAAACGAGCCGCGACGATGGGGCGCGGCCGGCGGCCCCGGCGCCGGGGAGTTTTCCCCGAGCAGAGTGGATGGAGGCGCCGTGGCCGGGCGTCCGCCTCCGCCGTGGCGGGCGGCCGTGGCGCCCGTGGAGGGGGCTGGCCTCTGTGGGGGAACGGAGTGATCTCTCACTCCACGGCTGGGACGAAGCCGCGAAAGGTGCCGTCGTCGCCGGGACGGTCGGGGGGACTCGTGGCGCGGGACTCAGGGTTCCCCATGCGGAGGCCCCCAGGCTCAGGCCCCTGGCAACGGAAGGCTGAGCAAGCAGGCCCGGGCCCGGGCCCGGCTTTCGGGGCTGGCCCGGCCCCAGCGGCCGGCGCCAGGGAGGGGACCCCGGAGGCTGAGGAGCGGGAGGCGTCGGCCTCCCCGGGGCCCGCGACCCGGAGCTCCTCCTGGTGGTGCCGGAACGCGACGACACGCGATCCCGGACAGGGCCCCGGGGGGGCGGCCCTGCGGCCCTCTGGTGCCCGAAGTGTGTTCGCCGGGCGTTTTCCGACCAATTCTCATGAGCGTTCTGCCCAAATCGGGATCGATTTGGGCAGAACGCTCGTGAGAATTGGCCGGCGTTGGGCAGCCCTGGTCAGCGCCCAGGGCCGCGTGGAGCAGGGCCCTTTCTCGCTCGGGGCATGGCGCGGCCACCCGGAAAACGAGCCGCGACGATGGGGCGCGGCCGGCGGCCCCGGCGCCGGGGAGTTTTCCCCGAGCAGAGTGGATGGAGGCGCCGTGGCCGGGCGTCCGCCTCCGCCGTGGCGGGCGGCCGGGGCGCCCGTGGAGGGTGCTGGCCTCTGTGGGGGAACGGAGTGATCTCTCACTCCACGGCTGGGACGAAGCCGCGAAAGGTGCCGTCCTCGCCGGGACGGTCGGGGGGACTCGTGGCGCGGGACTCAGGGTTCCCCATGCGGAGGCCCCCAGGCTCAGGCCCCTGGCAACGGAAGGCTGAGCAAGCAGGCCCGGGCCCGGGCCCGGCTTTCGGGGCTGGCCCGGCCCCAGCGGCCGGCGCCAGGGAGGGGACCCCCGGAGGCTGAGGGGCGGGAGGCGTCGGCCTCCCCGGGGCCCGCCGCCCGGAGCTCCTCCTGGCGGTGCCGGAACGCGACGACACGCGATCCCGGACAGGGCCCCGGGGGGGCGGCCCTGCGGCCCTCTGGTGCCCGAAGTGTGTTCGCCGGGCATTTTCCGGCCAATTCTCACGAGCGTTCTGCCCAAATCGGGATCGATTTGGGCAGAACGCTCGTGAGAATTGGCCGGCGTTGGGCAGCCCTGGTCAGCGCCCAGGGCCGCGTGGAGCAGGGCCCTTTCTCGCTCGGGGCATGGCGCGGCCACCCGGAAAACGAGCCGCGACGATGGGGCGCGGCCGGCGGCCCCGGCGCCGGGGAGTTTTCGCCGAGCAGAGTGGATGGAGGCGCCGTGGCCGGGCGTCCGCCTCCGCCGTGGCGGGCGGCCGGGGCGCCCGTGGAGGGGGCTGGCCTCTGTGGGGGAACGGAGTGATCTCTCACTCCACGGCTGGGACGAAGCCGCGAAAGGTGCCGTCGTCGCCGGGACCGTCGGGGGGACTCGTGGCGCGGGACTCAGGGTTCCCCATGCGGAGGCCCCCAGGCTCACGCCCCTGTCAACGGAAGGCTGAGCAAGCAGGCCCGGGCCCGGGCCCGGGTTTCGGGGCTGGCCCGGCCCCAGCGGCCGGCGCCAGGGATGGGACCCCCGGAGGCTGAGGGGCGGGAGGCGTCGGCCTCCCCGGGGCCCGCCGACCGGAGCTCCTCCTGGCGGTGCCGGAACGCGACGACACGCGATCCCGGACAGGGCCCCGGGGGGGCGGCCCTGCGGCCCTCTGGTGCCCGAAGTGTGTTCGCCGGGCGTTTTCCGGCCAATTCTCACGAGCGTTCTGCCCAAATCGGGATCGATTTGGGCAGAACGCTCGTGAGAATTGGCCGGCGTTGGGCAGCCCTGGTCAGCGCCCAGGGCCGCGTGGAGCAGGGCCCTTTCTCGCTCGGGGCATGGCGCGGCCACCCGGAAAAGGAGCCGCGACGATGGGGCGCGGCCGGCGGCCCCGGCGCCGGGGAGTTTTCCCCGAGCAGAGTGGATGGAGGCGCCGTGGCCGGGCGTCCACCTCCGCCGTGGCGGGCGGCCGGGGCGCCCGTGGAGGGGGCTGGCCTCTGTGGGGGAACGGAGTGATCTCTCACTCCACGGCTGGGACGAAGCCGCGAAAGGTGCCGTCGTCGCCGGGACGGTCGGGGGGACTCGTGGCGCGGGACTCAGGGTTCCCCATGCGGAGGCCCCCAGGCTCAGGCCCCTGGCAACGGATGGCTGAGCAAGCAGGCCCGGGCCCGGGCCCGGCTTTTGGGGCTGGCCCGGCCCCAGCGGCCGGCGCCAGGGAGGGGACCCCCGGAGGCTGAGGAGCGGGAGGCGTCGGCCTCCCCGGGGCCCGCGACCCGGAGCTCCTCCTGGCGGTGCCGGAACGCGACGACACGCGATCCCGGACAGGGCCCCGGGGGGGCGGCCCTTCGGCCCTCTGGTGCCCGAAGTGTGTTCGCCGGGCGTTTTCCGGCCAATTCTCACGAGCGTTCTGCCCAAATCGGGATCGATTTGGGCAGAACGCTCGTGAGAATTGGCCGGCGTTGGGCAGCCCTGGTCAGCGCCCAGGGCCGCGTGGAGCAGGGACCTTTCTCGCTCGGGGCATGGCGCGGCCACCCGGAAAACGAGCCGCGACGATGGGGCGCGGCCGGCGGCCCCGGCGCCGGGGAGTTTTCCCCGAGCAGAGTGGATGGAGGCGCCGTGGCCGGGCGTCCGCCTCCGCCGTGGCGGGCGGCCGGGGCGCCCGTGGAGGGGGCTGGCCTCTGTGGGGGAACGGAGTGATCTCTCACTCCACGGCTGGGACGAAGCCGCGAAAGGTGCCGTCGTCGCCGGGACGGTCGGGGGGACTCGTGGCGCGGGACTCAGGGTTCCCCATGCGGAGGCCCCCAGGCTCAGGCCCCTGGCAACGGAAGGCTGAGCAAGCAGGCCCGGGCCCGGGCCCGGCTTTCGGGGCTGGCCCGGCCCCAGCGGCCGGCGCCAGGGAGGGGACCCCCGGAGGCTGAGGGGCGGGAGGCTTCGGCCTCCCCGGGGCCCGCCGCCCGGAGCTCCTCCTGGCGGTGCCGGAACGCGACGACACGCGATCCCGGACAGGGCCCCGGGGGGGCGGCCCTGCGGCCCTCTGGTGCCCGAAGTGTGTTCGCCGGGCGTTTTCCGGCCAATTCTCACGAGCGTTCTGCCCAAATCGGGATCGATTTGGGCAGAACGCTCGTGAGAATTGGCCGGCGTTGGGCAGCCCTGGTCAGCGCCCAGGGCCGCGTGGAGCAGGGCCCTTTCTCGCTCGGGGCATGGCGCGGCCACCCGGAAAACGAGCCGCGACGATGGGGCGCGGCCGGCGGCCCCGGCGCCGGGGAGTTTTCCCCGAGCAGAGTGGATGGAGGCGCCGTGGCCGGGCGTCCGCCTCCGCCGTGGCGGGCGGCCGGGGCGCCCGTGGAGGGGGCTGGCCTCTGTGGGGGAACGGAGTGATCTCTCACTCCACGGCTGGGACGAAGCCGCGAAAGGTGCCGTCCTCGCCAGGACGGTCGGGGGGACTCGTGGCGCGGGACTCAGGGTTCCCCATGCGGAGGCCCCCAGGCTCAGGCCCCTGGCAACGGAAGGCTGAGCAAGCAGGCCCGGGCCCGGGCCCGGCTTTCGGGGCTGGCCCGGCCCCAGCGGCCGGCGCCAGGGAGGGGACCCCCGGAGGCTGAGGGGCGGGAGGCGTCGGCCTCCCCGGGGCCGCCGCCCGGAGCTCCTCCTGGCGGTGCCGGAACGCGACGACACGCGATCCCGGACAGGGCCCCGGGGGGGCGGCCCTGCGGCCCTCTGGTGCCCGAAGTGTGTTCGCCGGGCATTTTCCGGCCAATTCTCACGAGCGTTCTGCCCAAATCGGGATCGATTTGGGCAGAACGCTCGTGAGAATTGGCCGGCGTTGGGCAGCCCTGGTCAGCGCCCAGGGCCGCGTGGAGCAGGGCCCTTTCTCGCTCGGGGCATGGCGCGGCCACCCGGAAAACGAGCCGCGACGATGGGGCGCGGCCGGCGGCCCCGGCGCCGGGGAGTTTTCCCCGAGCAGAGTGGATGGAGGCGCCGTGGCCGGGCGTCCGCCTCCGCCGTGGCGGGCGGCCGGGGCGCCCGTGGAGGGGGCTGGCCTCTGTGGGGGAACGGAGTGATCTCTCACTCCACGGCTGGGACGAAGCCGCGAAAGGTGCCGTCGTCGCCGGGACGGTCGGGGGGACTCGTGTCGCGGGACTCAGGGTTCCCCATGCGGAGGCCCCCAGGCTCAGACCCCTGGCAACGGAAGGCTGAGCAAGCAGGCCCGGGCCCGGGCCCGGCTTTCGGGGCTGGCCCGGCCCCAGCGGCCGGCGCCAGGGAGGGGACCCCGGAGGCTGAGGAGCGGGAGGCGTCGGCCTCCCCGGGGCCCGCGACCCGGAGCTCCTCCTGGTGGTGCCGGAACCCGACGACACGCGATCCCGGACAGGGCCCCGGGGGGGCGGCCCTGAGGCCCTCTGGTGCCCGAAGTGTGTTCGCCGGGCGTTTTCCGGCCAATTCTCACGAGCGTTCTGCCCAAATCGGGATCGATTTGGGCAGAACGCTCGTGAGAATTGGCCGGCGTTGGGCAGCCCTGGTCAGCGCCCAGGGCCGCGTTGAGCAGGGCCCTTTCTCGCTCGGGGCATGGCGCGGCCACCCGGAAAAGGAGCCGCGACGATGGGGCGCGGCCGGCGGCCCTGGCGCCGGGGAGTTTTCCCCGAGCAGAGTGGATGGAGGCGCCGTGGCCGGGCGTCCGCCTCCGCCGTGGCGGGCGGCCTGGGCGCCCGTGGAGGGGGCTGGCCTCTGTGGTGGAACGGAGTGATCTCTCACTCCACGGCTGGGACGAAGCCGCGAAAGGTGCCGTCGTCGCCGGGACGGTCGGGGGGACTCGTGGCGCGGGACTCAGGGTTCCCCATGCGGAGGCCCCCAGGCTCAGGCCCCTGGCAACGGAAGGCTGAGCAAGCAGGCCCGGGCCCGGGCCCGGCTTTCGGGGCGGCCCGGCCCCAGCGGCCGGCGCCAGGGAGGGGACCCCCGGAGGCTGAGGGGCGGGAGGCGTCGGCCTCCCCGGGGCCCGCCGCCCGGAGCTCCTCCTGGCGGTGCCGGAACGCGACGACACGCGATCCCGGACAGGGCCCCGGGGGGGCGGCCCTGCGGCCCTCTGGTGCCCGAAGTGTGTTCGCCGGGCGTTTTCCGACCAATTCTCACGAGCGTTCTGCCCAAATCGGGATCGATTTGGGCAGAACGCTCGTGAGAATTGGCCGGCGTTGGGCAGCCCTGGTCAGCGCCCAGGGCCGCGTGGAGCAGGGCCCTTTCTCGCTCGGGGAATGGCGCGGCCACCCGGAAAACGAGCCGCGACGATGGGGCGCGGCCGGCGGCCCCGGCGCCGGGGAGTTTTCCCCGAGCAGAGTGGATGGAGGCGCCGTGGCCGGGCGTCCGCCTCCGCCGTGGCGGGCGGCCGGGGCGCCCGTGGAGGGGGCTGGCCTCTGTGGGGGAACGGAGTGATCTCTCACTCCACGGCTGGGACGAAGCCGCGAAAGGTGCCGTCCTCGCCGGGACGGTCGGGGGGACTCGTGGCGCGGGACTCAGGGTTCCCCATGCGGAGGCCCCCAGGCTCAGGCCCCTGGCAACGGAAGGCTGAGCAAGCAGGCCCGGGCCCGGGCCCGGCTTTCGGGGCTGGCCCGGCCCCAGCGGCCGGCGCCAGGGAGGGGACCCCCGGAGGCTGAGGGGCGGGAGGCGTCGGCCTCCCCGGGGCCCGCCGCCCGGAGCTCCTCCTGGCGGTGCCGGAACGCGACGACACGCGATCCCGGACAGGGCCCCGGGGGGGCGGCCCTGCGGCCCTCTGGTGCCCGAAGTGTGTTCGCCGGGCATTTTCCGGCCAATTCTCACGAGCGTTCTGCCCAAATCGGGATCGATTTGGGCAGAACGCTCGTGAGAATTGGCCGGCGTTGGGCAGCCCTGGTCAGCGCCCAGGGCCGCGTGGAGCAGGGCCCTTTCTCGCTCGGGGCATGGCGCGGCCACCCGGAAAACGAGCCGCGACGATGGGGCGCGGCCGGCGGCCCCGGCGCCGGGGAGTTTTCGCCGAGCAGAGTGGATGGAGGCGCCGTGGCCGGGCGTCCGCCTCCGCCGTGGCGGTCGGCCGAGCGCCCGTGGAGGGGGCTGGCCTCTGTGGGGGAACGGAGTGATCTCTCACTCCACGGCTGGGACGAAGCCGCGAAAGGTGCCGTCGTCGCCGGGACGGTCGGGGGGACTCGTGGCGCGGGACTCAGGGTTCCCCATGCGGAGGCCCCCAGGCTCAGGCCCCTGGCAACGGAAGGCTGAGCAAGCAGGCCCGGGCCCGGGCCCGGCTTTCGGGGCTGGCCCGGCCCCAGCGGCCGGCGCCAGGGAGGGGACCCCCGGAGGCTGAGGAGCGGGAGGCGTCGGCCTCCCCGGGGCCCGCCGCCCGGAGCTCCTCCTGGCGGTGCCGGAACGCGACGACACGCGATCCCGGACAGGGCCCCGGGGGGGCGGCCCTGCGGCCCTCTGGTGCCCGAAGTGTGTTCGCCGGGCGTTTTCCGGCCAATTCTCACGAGCGTTCTGCCCAAATCGGGATCGATTTGGGCAGAACGCTCGTGAGAATTGGCCGGCGTTGGGCAGCCCTGGTCAGCGCCCAGGGCCGCGTGGAGCAGGGCCCTTTCTCGCTCGGGGCATGGCGCGGCCACCCGGAAAACGAGCCGCGACGATGGGGCGCGGCCGGCGGCCCCGGCGCCGGGGAGTTTTCCCCGAGCAGAGTGGATGGAGGCGCCGTGGCCGGGCGTCCACCTCCGCCCTGGCGGGCGGCCGGGGCGCCCGTGGAGGGGGCTGGCCTCTGTGGGGGAACGGAGTGATCTCTCACTCCACGGCTGGGACGAAGCCGCGAAGGTGCCGTCGTCGCCGGGACGGTCGGGGGGACTCGTGGCGCGGGACTCAGGGTTCCCCATGCGGAGGCCCCCAGGCTCAGGCCCCTGGCAACGGAAGGCTGAGCAAGCAGGCCCGGGCCCGGGCCCGGCTTTCGGGGCTGGCCCGGCCCCAGCGGCCGGCGCCAGGGAGGGGACCCCCGGAGGCTGAGGTGCGGGAGGCGTCGGCCGCCCCGGGGCCCGCCGCCCGGAGCTCCTCCTGGCGGTGCCGGAACGCGACGACACGCGATCCCGGACAGGGCCCCGGGGGGGCGGCCCTGCGGCCCTCTGTTGCCCGAAGTGTGTTCGCCGGGCTTTTTCCGGCCAATTCTCACGAGCGTTCTGCCCAAATCGGGATCGATTTGGGCAGAACGCTCGTGAGAATTGGCCGGCGTTGGGCAGCCCTGGTCAGCGCCCAGGGCCGCGTGGAGCAGGGCCCTTTCTCGCTCGGGGCATGGCGCGGCCACCCGGAAAACGAGCCGCGACGATGGGGCGCGGCCGGCGGCCCCGGCGCAGGGGAGTTTTCCCCGTGCAGAGTGGATGGAGGCGCCGTGGCCGGGCGTCCGCCTCCGCCGTGGTGTGCGGCCGGGGCGCCCGTGGAGGGGGCTGGCCTCTGTGGGGGAACGGAGTGATCTCTCACTCCACGGCTGGGACGAAGCCGCGAAAGGTGCCGTCGTCGCCGGGACGGTCGGGGGGACTCGTGGCGCGGGACTCAGTGTTCCCCATGCGGAGGCCCCCAGGCTCAGGCCCCTGGCAACGGAAGGCTGAGCAAGCAGGCCCGGGCCCGGGCCCGGCTTTCGGGGCTGGCCCGGCCCCAGCGGCCGGCGCCAGGGAGGGGACCCCCGGAGGCTGAGGGGCGGGAGGCGTCGGCCTCCCCTGGGCCCGCCGCCCGGAGCTCCTCCTGGCGGTGCCGGAACGCGACGACACGCGATCCCGGACAGGGCCCCGGGGGGGCGGCCCTGCGGCCCTCTGGTGCCCGAAGTGTGTTCGCCGGGCGTTTTCCGGCCAATTCTCACGAGCGTTCTGCCCAAATCGGGATCGATTTGGGCAGAACGCTCGTGAGAATTGGCCGGCGTTGGGCAGCCCTGGTCAGCGCCCAGGGCCGCGTGGAGCAGGGCCCTTTCTCGCTCGGGGCATGGCGCGGCCACCCGGAAAACGAGCCGCGACGATGGGGCGCGGCCGGCGGCCCCGGCGCCGGGGAGTTTTCCCCGAGCAGAGTGGATGGAGGCGCCGTGGCCGGGCGTCCGCCTCCGCCGTGGCGGGCGGCCGGAGCGCCCGTGGAGGGGGCTGGCCTCTGTGGGGGAACGGAGTGATCTCTCACTCCACGGCTGGGACGAAGCCGCGAAAGGTGCCGTCGTCGCCGGGACGGTCGGGGGGACTCGTGGCGCGGGACTCAGGGTTCCCCATGCGGAGGCCCCCAGGCTCAGGCCCCTGGCAACGGAAGGCTGAGCAAGCAGTCCCGGGCCCGGGCCCGGCTTTCGGGGCTGGCCCGGCCCCAGCGGCCGGCGCCAGGGAGGGGACCCCCGGAGGCTGAGGGGCGGGAGGCGTCGGCCTCCCCGGGGCCCGCCGCCCGGAGCTCCTCCTGGCGGTGCCGGAACGCGACGACACGCGATCCCGGACAGGGCCCCGGGGTGGCGGCCCTGCGGCCCCTGGTGCCCGAAGTGTGTTCGCCGGGTGTTTTCCGGCCAATTCTCACGAGCGTTCTGCCCAAATCGGGATCGATTTGGGCAGAACGCTCGTGAGAATTGCCCGGCGTTGGGCAGCCCTGGTCAGCGCCCAGGGCCGCGTGGAGCAGGGCCCTTTCTCGCTCGGGGCATGGCGCGGCCACCCGGAAAACGATCCGCGACGATGGGGCGCGGCCGGCGGCCCCGGCGCCCGGGAGTTTTCCCCGAGCAGAGTGGATGGAGGCGCCGTGGCCGGGCGTCCGCCTCCGCCGTGGCGGTCGGCCGAGCGCCCGTGGAGGGGGCTGGCCTCTGTGGGGGAACGGAGTGATCTCTCACTCCACGGCTGGGACGAAGCCGCGAAAGGTGCCGTCGTCGCCGGGACGGTCGGGGGGACTCGTGGCGCGGGACTCAGGGTTCCCCATGCGGAGGCCCCCAGGCTCAGGCCCCTGGCAACGGAAGGCTGAGCAAGCAGGCCCGGGCCCGGGCCCGGCTTTCGGGGCTGGCCCGGCCCCAGCGGCCGGCGCCAGGGAGGGGACCCCCGGAGGCTGAGGAGCGGGAGGCGTCGGCCTCCCCGGGGCCCGCCGCCCGGAGCTCCTCCTGGCGGTGCCGGAACGCGACGACACGCGATCCCGGACAGGGCCCCGGGGGGGCGGCCCTGCGGCCCTCTGGTGCCCGAAGTGTGTTCGCCGGGCGTTTTCCGGCCAATTCTCACGAGCGTTCTGCCCAAATCGGGATCGATTTGGGCAGAACGCTCGTGAGAATTGGCCGGCGTTGGGCAGCCCTGGTCAGCGCCCAGGGCCGCGTGGAGCAGGGCCCTTTCTCGCTCGGGGCATGGCGCGGCCACCCGGAAAACGAGCCGCGACGATGGGGCGCGGCCGGCGGCCCCGGCGCCGGGGAGTTTTCCCCGAGCAGAGTGGATGGAGGCGCCGTGGCCGGGCGTCCACCTCCGCCCTGGCGGGCGGCCGGGGCGCCCGTGGAGGGGGCTGGCCTCTGTGGGGGAACGGAGTGATCTCTCACTCCACGGCTGGGACGAAGCCGCGAAGGTGCCGTCGTCGCCGGGACGGTCGGGGGGACTCGTGGCGCGGGACTCAGGGTTCCCCATGCGGAGGCCCCCAGGCTCAGGCCCCTGGCAACGGAAGGCTGAGCAAGCAGGCCCGGGCCCGGGCCCGGCTTTCGGGGCTGGCCCGGCCCCAGCGGCCGGCGCCAGGGAGGGGACCCCCGGAGGCTGAGGAGCGGGAGGCGTCGGCCTCCCCGGGGCCCGCCGCCCGGAGCTCCTCCTGGCGGTGCCGGAACGCGACGACACGCGATCCCGGACAGGGCCCCGGGGGGGCGGCCCTGCGGCCCTCTGGTGCCCGAAGTGTGTTCGCCGGG
>NW_025721469.1:0-53883 GCF_922984935.1 Meles meles
CTAGCACAACAGTGGACAACTGCATGCCTTTCTCTAAGTTCAGCTCTTCTTCCAACCTTTTTTCTTTTTTGAGAGGGAGGCAAAGAGGGGCAGAGCTAGAGGAAGAACAAGAGAATCATGAGGAGGCTCCATGTTCAGTCTGATGTGGGGCTCGATGCCATGACCCTGAGATCATGATCTGAGCTGAAATCAAGAGTTGAATACTTAACCAATGGAGCCACCCAGGCTCCCCTCTTTTTCCAGCTTTCTGAGTCAAGCTTCAGCCTCTAGTTGGGCATCAGTGTTGAGTGGACTGCACACAGCAGGAGCCAGCGCACTGAAGCAACAATTCCTTTTTCTCTGTCACAGTGTACAGTGCGCAGTCCCTCAAACAAGCATGTGGAAATAGCCAGTGTTTTCCAAGTCTCCTCATACTGACATGAAGTCCACTAGCATCTAATGTAAAGACTACCCACCTCACCACATAGACATTGATGGCTAATTTGAGATTTCCCCTGTGGATGCCTTGTTCCCAAGGCTCATTTCTCTGGTCTCCTCCCTGACTCACCAATTGTTGGTTTGCAAGCTTGTCCTGTACAAAAGGCAAGGGGAAGCCAAAGAAAGAGGCAGAGCACTCCAGATTGATGGGGGCAGGTTTAATAAGCAAGGACACTTTCTTTTGAGGTTTGTCTTGGGCAGCTATAAGATGAGTAGATTTTTGTTACCCCCCCGCCAAATCTTAAAAGTTTATATGAAGGCCTTATTTGGGTTCAGTCACATATATTACCCAGATGGTCTTAATACTTCAATTCTAATCTCATGGCTACATCTCTGGAGTGGCATCTGAGAACAGAGAAGGCAAGTGGAGTGCATATTCCAAGGATAAGGCAGAGGGTAGGAAGGCTCCTGTTGCTCAAGTTCAACTCAAGGGTCAACCACTGATCCTATCATCTTGATGACTTTCTCAACATCCACCCAGAGTCCACTTTAAGGGATTTCTTCCACATAACAACACACTTCTGATTCCTAAGTTTTAATTGAGGAGTTGGCATCTGCCTCCAATAGCCTATCTGTTGGACAGTACCTTTTAAGGTACTGTCTGAAGTGGAAGATTGGGACTCACTGGATCATCAGACCTCCACTTCCATAAAGCTGAACGTGATAAACAAGACTATCATGTTATTAATGAGAAAGCAAAAAAGCAAAGCAAAACAAAACAAAACCCACACTTTCAAAATAGTTGAGATGTATAAAGACAGTTCTAAAGTGAAATTCATCAGACTGCGATTGCTGAAGGATTACAAGGTAACCTAGTGGTCAGACTTCTCAGTTCTAGGTACAGTCAGACCATCCTACCTACATGCTGTTTTCTGTCCTTTGGTTTCTACTTGACCTCTCTAGGGTTTTTGTGAGAAGAGGCTAAGACATTTCTACAAGCCTTCCATTACTGGATGAAAACTAGATGACTCTTTTCTTGAAACCAAAAAAGAATATAATACTTCTAACTCACCTAGTAATTGGTCCTTTCAACTTGGTTCCTGGACAACTTGTATGGGGTGGAAAAAGTATATACATTAACTCTGCCGTTCAACACTGTTCTCCTATTGTGTCTACCTCAGAATCTAATCAACAAGAAAGGACTTCAGGGTTTCAATAGGTTGTATTCTGTGTAAAGTAAAAATATAATTTTGTTGGGTGCCTCGGCGGCTTAGTTGGTTAAGCGTCTGCCTTTGGCTCAGGTCATGATCCCAGGGTCCTGGGATCCAGCCCCACATCAGGCTCCCTGCTCGGGCAGGGAGCCTGCTTTTCCCTCTGCCTCTGTCTGCCACTCATCCTGCTTATGCTCACTCTCTCTCTGACAAATAAATAAAATCTTAAAAAAAAAAAGTTTTATCAACAAATACATGCCATGTGATTTTAAAATCATAATCTACATTCTAAAATTCTCCATTACTGTGAATGTTTCCAAGGTATGCCAGAGGAAGGCTAACAGTTGCATTGTGTATTGCATTCAGATTTGTGATTTAGTGTTGTTACTTCTGAAATTTAGTTTTATCTTAAAAGTCAATCTTGGAGATAAAGAGCTTAATAATGTATTATAAAGATCTTGGCTTAATAGAAAACGTGAGGTAAATTTTGGCTGTCAGATGAGTAACCTAAAATCGCTAGCTACAAAGGGATTTCAGATTTTGAGTAATCTGTCTAGACAAGGATAATTATAGAAAGTGACTGTTACTTTTCTAATGTTAGGTTTGAAATTTGATAACTAAAATTGAATAATATTTATTCAGATACACTATTTCAAGTAATATACTTCACCAAGAGGCATGGTTTCACATTTCTTTATCTGACTGCCTTATGAATATTTCCCTTTTTAAAAAAAAATTTATTTTGTAGGATTTTTTTTAAGATTTTATTCATTTATTTGATAGACACAGATCACAAGTAGGCAGAGAGAGAACAGAAGCAGGCTCCCCGCCAAGCAGAGAGTCCGATGCGGGGCTTGATCCCAGGACCCTGAGATCATGACCTGAGCTGAAGGCAGGGGCTTAACCCACTGAGCCACCCATGCATCCCTTATTTTGTAGGATTTTCAAAACTTGTTAATGGGTTTATTTATTTTTAATAGAAAGGAAATTTTAATGTATAACAAGTTTAGTAAACACCACATGTATTTTCTGTTGTTAATGATGATATACATTCAGAAATGTATTTTTTAAAAAAAAGAAGAAAAAAAAAACAGGACAAGAAAAATTCCTAGGAAGAGGCTTCACAAGAAAAAAAAATAAGCTCAAGTTCTATCCAGCCCTCTCAATCAGAAGTGGCTTTTAGCACAAATCAGCAACCTCCTCCAATACAAAAAAGCATTGCCATTTGCCTTGCAGGCAGAACATAAAACATGTCCCTTAGCTAGCAGGTTACTTCAATACTCAACTGGTCTGGTTTAACATTCTTGTTTGTAGATCCAGTTTGTACATAGTCTGTAGGTATATTGAACAATCAACCTTGTATTGTTCCATTGTTTTTTAAATGGGCTTCTTATAGCTCATGTAAGCTGTTAAGATTATAAAGAGGTCTCTCAAAAGAAATTCTCAGATGAAAATACATTAAGGAGAAACCCTGAAAGGCAAATAAACCTAGTTGCTTTACCCCACCGCCCGGCCCCATTAAAATGGTGGGATCAAGTTAGAACGTCTGTTCTGAAGAGCAGCTCCATTTGTTTCCCTTTGAGAAAAGGCCAAATTTTTCTGGACTGATATAATTTAAAAACTAAACCAATAAAAAAAAAATACACATATACCATAAGATACTATAAAACTTGGTTCTCCATTGATTTTTTTAAATAAAATTCCAAGCTTTTAAATTTTTTATCTTAGCATGATCTTGGGCTGAACAATGCAACCAATACCATTTCTTAAGACTTCCCTTCAAAGAGCTCTTATTTCTTCTCCTCCAACTCTATGATGTTGGATGATATGATGACTTAGCATCAGATGACCCAACAACAATGGCTGTATTTCTCTGGTCTTGGGGTGAGCCACTGTCTGAAGCTGAGGCAATCTCAGTATTTTTTTTTTTTTTTAATAGGAATCTTAGAAGTCATTGACCTAGGTTGGTTGCCATAGTTGTGAAACGTGAGAATCAGGATTATAGCATGGCACTCATGTTTCCACTCCTACAGAAGAAACTAGTCTGAAAGGCTCCAGCAAGCATTCAGAGGAAACTGAATGAAATATGTAGTGAGTCCTGTTGACATTTGAATTAATTTTTCTTCTTGCTCCTGTCACTTGGTAACATCTTTCAGTGGTTTGGTTTCCTGAGTTGATATATTCTCCTTTTCTTTAAGGTAATTAAAATTGGATTTTTTTTAACCCTTAACAGTCTGATTAATATAGATTCTAAAACTAAAGGTGTTATTAACCTAAAGCAAGGTTCACAACATTAAAATTGTGAGAAAAGATTTAAAAAAATATCTAACCCACCCACAGTTCTTCTCCAAACAGAAGGAAATGAGCTAAAGATGTTAAAAGAAAGCCCAAAGAAATTTTGTTGAGTCTTCTATTTTAAAGACAGTTAAAATTAACAGAGTAAGAAAGAAATTATCATGTAATTTAACTGAGTCAGGAGAATGATTTAAAAGTATGAGACTATCATAAGAACCCTCCCAAGCTTGAACTATAGCAGGTAAATCTGGTCAAAATTTCAGAATTCTGGTGAGCATTTGACTGCATTATCTAATATTAAACCAAGAGGATACAAATAAACTTTGCCTTTTATCTCTCAGAATTCTATGTAGTTGCTGAGGATGTTCTGTCACAAAGAATGAAGAAAATTGTAAATCACAATTCCACTCTTTTATTAACTAGGTTGGTTCTTAGCTATTTTGAGTTTCTCTAGTAAGCAAAATATCTTCATTCCCTGAATCCAAATCCAGACTGTGATATGTCTGACCTAGCAATGCTGCAAGACTGAGTCATTGGTTGGTAGTTTTATAAACACTCTACACATGCCTTGTATATCTTGTAAACTGCCCTGTCTCTGGTCCATTGTTTATACTTCAACCAGAGGGATTTTTAAAATTATATAAATCTTATTTTTAACATTGTCTTGCTTAAGTTTAGTCAGGGGATACTATTAGTCCTCAAGCTAAAATACAAACACCTAGCAGTAATCACAGAATCTCTACTATTGCTTGAATCTTGCTTTCTTTAAGGGGCTTTTCTTAGCTCCTAGCACTGGGCTAGATACTGTCTCCCTTTCATTATAAGCCTGTATCTACAAATAAATTCTCTGATTGTCACACTTCCCACATTCAATTACCATGTCTAATAGTTCTGCAGTAGAATAGAAATCTTTGAGATTTGTTTTTTTATTACTATTTTCACAATTTTTCCAGAACAGCATCTGAAACATACTTGATTCACACACACACACATACACACACATACACTTTAATAAACACAAGTTTTTAAAAAATCGTGTTTTTTAAAAGTTAAAAAAAATTATAAACATATAATGTATTTTTATCCCCAGGGGTACAGGTCTATGAATCGCCAGGTTTACACACTTCACAGCACTCACGATAGCACATACCCTCCCCAGTGTCCATAACCCCCTCCCCCTCTCCCAACCCCACCTCCCCCCAGCAACTCCCAGTTTGTTTTGTGAGATTGAGTCATTTATGGTTTGTCTCCCTCCCAATCCCATCTTGTTTCATTTATTCTTCTCCTATCCCCCTAACCCCCCATGTTGCTTCTCCATGTCCTCATATCAGGGAGCTCATATGATAGTTGTCTTTCTCCGATTGACTTATTTCACTAAGCATGATACCCTCTAGTTCCATCCACGTCGTCGCAAATGGCAAGATTTCATTACTTTTGATGGCTGGGTGTTGTGCAAAAACAATGAATACTGTTACGCTGAAAAAATAAATAAATTAAAAAAAAATAAAAAAAAAAGTTAAAAAAAAATTTTTTAAGTAGGCGCCACACCCAGTGTGGGGCTTGAACTCACAATTTCAAGATCAAGAGTCATGTACTCTGTTCACTGAGCCAGCCATGCATCCGCATTTTTAACTTAAATATGAAAAGCTTGGTTAGGCTACCAAATGATGTATTCAAGTTGTCCTTTGCTTTTCAAGACTAAAGATATCTAGTGAAGGTAACTCTCCTACATTGTCTAAGGAATTGACAGTCATCTGGTAAAAACTATCAGAGAATGGATCAAGAAAATTAAAAATCTCTGTGGATCTTGTCTTGAAATTGTAATCTCTTCTGAAGTGATGTAACTGTTATATTGCTAGTGAATTAAAGAAGAGAGATCATTCTGTAATTGTAAGGTTACAGCCTAATGCATAATGTTTAATTTTTTACTTCCCTTAGGTGAGGGTGAAATAGTGTGATTACATTTCACCTGAAATCTAAAATTAGCTCAAACCAACATGTTCTCTTTAAAAGGGTAAAAGGAAAAATGATGTAATGTTTTGTATGTCACATTAAATTCTGCTAGTAGTCTTTGTAATGACATCTCTTTTGATTTTGTGTTTGAACTTTTACAGAAGGAAATGAACATTGAATGAGCTATATCCAGTTAATTTTAACACTCAAATGAGCAAAAAGTTTAAACCTAAGAGAAAATATATATTTTCATATTTTATTATATAAAATAGAATAACACACCTATCAAAAACATGCATGGTTATTTTTGGTGAGATGACAAAATGTGTGAAATAACTTGATTTTCTGCTGTGATGTTGTACCTGAAATAATAAATGCAAACAAATATGAATTACAAGATAATTCAACTGTTTATACCCAGTTTGGGAAATTGATATCTATTCTTTACAGTAAAATGTCCAATCAAATGAAATGAAGATCTGCTAGTAATAGAATTTTTTAAAACTAAAAATATAGAACCCAAGTCAAATAAGAAGGTTTGAATTTTCCTTTAATTATTCAATTTGAATCAAATTAAAAATAGTACAGTCTTTAAATTTTAATCTCTAATTTGATATAAGAAACACCAAAATTCCCTATCTATAACTTATTTGGAAATTTTTAAAAAGGTTTTGTTTATTTATTTATGAGAGAGAGCGAGAGAGAGCAGAGCAGCGTTGGGGACAAGGGGCAGAGAGAGAGGGAGAAACAGTTTCCCTGCTTTCCCACTAAGATGGGATCGCCCTTGGTGGAGCTCTGATCCCAGGACCCCATGATCATGACCTGAGCTGAAGGCAGATACTCAACTTATGAGCCACCCCGATGCCTCATTATTTGACAGTTTTTGATTGTCAGAAATTGGTTATTGATCAATAAAAGGTGATTTATTACAGTAATCATGTATTCAATATGAAATACAGAGAGTAGAACTTATGAGAAAATTCTGTCCGTAGGTGCTCATTTTTCTGAATGTCTTTGGGGATTCGGACTGATTAATTGATTTTCCTGAGTAATTTCTGTGAGAAAATGTTTTAAAATAAATTTTATTTTGCTTTTGGTAGGTGGGTAGGAAGGGGAAGCGGGACTAAAAGGGCTTGAAATATGACAAAGATGCAGGGTATAAAATAAACAATGAGTGCAGATCATTGTGCACCAGAGTTCATTTTATTCCAGATTATCCCTTGAGTTATTTATAATTTAGTTTTTTTAGTTAAACAGATTTCAGTTGTTTAATTGAGATAAGTGCTGATTCATATGTGGTTTAAGAAATAATATGGAGAGAGTTCCCTTGTCTACTTTGCCCAGTTTCCCCCAGTGGCAGCATTTTCCCAAAGTATAGTATAATGTCACAACCAGAATATTGGCATAGATACAGTTCCTTGAATTTTTATAAAAGCCTGAAATAGAATTATTTTATTTGACAATTTGTTTTCCCTTTCATATAGTTTCCTGCTGTAGGACCAATATTAAAACTGAATATAAATAGTGTTTATAAAAAATCAGTGTGATTGATGACTTATAATCATCTGTTTGAAGAATATTATATGTATTACCAATTATATACCAACCACAAAAAGCAAAGATTTTTTTTTCTCTCTCTCTCTCCAACTCATTCTCTGTGCATGTAGATATAGGTGTGGGTAGATAATTTCTTTCTTTTTACTTTTTAAGATTTTATTTATTTGAGAGAGAGAGAGAGAAAACATGAGGGGAGAGGTCAGAGGGAAAAACAGACTCCCCTCTGAGCAGGGACGGCCTCCTCCCCCACCCGCCACTGATGTGGGACTCAATCCTGGGACTCCAGGATCATGACCTGACCCGAAGGCAGTTGCTTAACCAACTGAGCCACCCAGGTGCCTGTGGGTAGTTTCTAATGCCACATGATAATATTCAGAATTTAGAGTGGAGGGTGACAATAGGATCTGCTATTTATGCTCAAGATGGCATGCAACATAGACAGTGCAGTATTCAAGATACAGAGGGATATTTGACTGAAATGATAATATTTGACTGAAATATTTGACTGCATCTATCCAGCAGACATTAGTTATAACCCCAGTATAGATACATGCAAAATATTCCCTTTAGTAATTGTGATAACTGAACTCTTTCTTCATACTTAGGAAGATCATTTTGGACTCTGAGAACCCAGCCAGCAGCTCACAGTCACTTTGGTCTTTGTGAAGTTGGAGACTGTTTTACTCTTTTCAAGAGCTCTCCTTGCTTAATAGTGTGGTTCTGGTCGTCTTCTCCTCCTTCTCCTTCTCCTTCTCCTTCTCCTTCTCCTTCTCCTTCTCCTTCTCCTTCTCCTTCTTCTTCTTCTTCTTCTTCTCCTTTTATTTTTTTTTTTTGATAAAAAAAAAAGATTTTTGTTATTTATTTGCCAAAGAGAAAGCAAGAGAGCACAAGCAGGGGGAGTGGCAGGCAGAGGTAGAAGCAGGCTCCCTACTGAGCAAGGAGCCCAATGTGGGACTCGATCCCAGGACCCTGGGATCATGACCTGAGCCCAAGGTAGTCACTTAACCGACTGAGCCACCCAGGCGTCCCTGGTCTTCTTTTTATTTTAAGTGTTTTCATTGATTTCTTTTTCTTTTTTCTTTTGTATTAGAAGTTCAGATGTGGGGGCATCTGGGTGGCTCAGTGGGTTAAAGCCTCTGCCTTCAGCTCAGGTCATGATCTCAGGGTCCTGGGATCAAGCCTCATGTCTGGCTTTCTGCTCAGCGGGGAGCCTGCTTCCTCCTCTCTCTCTGCCTCCCTCTCTGCCTACCTGTGATCTCTCTCTGTCAAATAAATAAATAAAATCTTTAAAAAAAAGTTCAGATGTGTATATTTATATATGATTTGTTGTTTTCCGTTATAATAATTATGTAATATTCATTCCAATGATAATTACATTTTCAACTTTGATAATTTAATGAATTATTCTGTTAGGATTATTCTTGATCAGAGTCAAAGGGTCCAAAAAAATAAATGCTTATGATATTTCTTGCAACAGTTTTGCCAAGGGGTTTGGATTAATTCTCCAGGAGACTTTACACTGACTTTGTTAATGAATAATTAACTTTATTGTTGTCTAGAAAATATTGCTGCCATATGGCCCTTGTGGTTTCCTCAGTTAGGTAAAAAAGAAGGCAGTAACATGGCACATGGTTTTTGAAGAATAATAGTCCATAAAATATTATTCGTCTTTGAGCAACATTGTCACTGTTGGATGTAGAGCAGCTACAGGTCCTAGCATCCTCTTAGGATTTTATTGCAAGAAATAGGAAAAAAAAAATCATGTCTAATATAGGTTTGCATTCTCCAAGTACAGAGTTGAATCCTTGAAAACTATCAAAACATGTTTTCTGCTTCATTTCTTTTGCATTAAAATGATAGCAAGTAACAAACTATTAAACAGATATTTTTGTGATAATACTAAATTATAGTCTAATATTACCAATCTTTAAATATTTCTAAAAGAATAGAGAATTAGGATATTTTAGGTTCAATATTAGGTTATTTTTTAATATCTAAGATCTAAGACATTCTTGAAAGATGGAAAGCAGGTAGAAATTGGATCAAAGAAGGAAACCACAGACCAAAATGTGGAATAGTGCTATTGCTAATTCTTATTGCTCAGTCCTCAGCAACGAGATGGGCACCTCCAGGACACCTAACTCTTCCCAATATCACTAACAAGGTGGTGGGATGGGAGTACCTTAGGAGAATCAGCTGGCTCAGTGGCATCCTCTACTCTCCCCTGCATATCTTGACCAGCCAGAGAAAACTATTTTCTGCCTCTAGGAGTGCATAGTGACTTTGAAAATTTAGGCACAAAGATAGGGCAGAACTAATGGTAACTGAAGATAGCTTAGAGCAATGTGAACCTCAGACCCAGCAGGCAGTAACCATCCAGTAAATAATAAATACAAAGGTGAATACACACAACACAGAATCAGTAAATATTTGCAGAAAATTAGTACCACAGAAGCATGGAAAACTGAACACTGAACTGAAAGGAGAGAGAACCATAGTTAACGGAGCACATACACACAAAATTAAAATAAATGCTGTCTCTGTGTACCATAATGCACGTGAGATTGTATTATAGTGGCAAAAACTAAAGCAACACAGATAATGTAAATGAAACACTTGCTTAATGAGATGAAACAAACAAGCAAATGAAAGAGCTCAAAATGTGAGCCATAAAACAAATAAGAATAGGAGGAAGAATGAATAAGACTGGCATGATTAAACCGAAGATCATTTCCAGAATGCAGAAAGTATGTTTCAAGTCAGAGCAAAGAGGCCTACAGAATAGGTACAGAATTCTTCCTTTTTTTTTTTTTTTAAAGATTCCATTTATTTGACAGAGATCACAAGTAGGCAGAGAGGCAGGCAGAGAGAGAGGAAGGGAAGCAGGCTCCCCGCCGAGCAGAGAGCCTGATGCAGGCTCCATCCCAGGACCCTGAGATCAGGACCTGAGCCGAAGGCAGAGGCTTTGACCCCGGAGCCACCCAGGCACCCATAGGTACAGAATTCTTAAAATCCATCTAATGGAACTGAAAAAGAATATGAGGATAAAACACATATGTGTGTGCACATGCAGATGCATATACAATGATATAGTGAAATTTCAAGATACTAAAAATAGAAAACCCAAAAGCATTCTTTAGAAGAAATATCAGATCCTTCACACACAAAAAAAAACAAGAATCACCATAACCTCTAACCTCTAATATTTTTGACAAGACCATCTTGAAAGAGGTAATAGAAAATTATGTGAAATATCTGACTCTTTGAAACTTCGGATACTATACTTAATCAAATTATATCTACTGTGTCGGAAGAATTTTCACATATGAAAGTTTATATATGGATGGACTCCAGCATTTTATTATGCATAGAACCTCTGAAATAATTCCTTGAGGATATGTTCACTAGGAGGAAGACAATATGAATCTAAGAGGAATAATTAGAAATCAATTATTTGCAAAATATTAATAACTTACAAGGATAGACTATATAGAAGTCTTATAGTAGTAAGGGACATGGGTATTGAGCCAAATATTATTGGAAGTCTAGCTTTGCTACTAATTAGCTGTATGACCTTGCACAAATTTCTTAACTTCTTTGACTCAGTGTCTTCATTTGTAAAATGGAGGAAATAACTATATTCACCTTGTGAGAGTATTGTATTAAATAAATGAGCCCTTGAAAAGCACTGAAAATAATGCCTGGCAAATTACAAGCACTCAATATATGTTAACTATAGTTATTATTAATATAAAAACTAATAGTTTGAACTAAAAATGCAGGCACTATAAAATAGAGTTCATCTGGGACAAAGAGAATAAGTTTAAATAACATTTTTCTAATATTTTTTTCTTGATATAATAGATGACGTGGATGCTGTTCGACTTTCATCATTACTAGAGTATATCTAGGAGTGTGTTAAAAATGTAGTTAGAATTAGTTTCCGGGTCTTTTTTTTCTAACCAACAAACTTGGTGCAATTTTATTCTTGCCCGTCTCCAGAGTTATCCTCTGTTTATTGTCCATTTGTCCATCAGTTGTTTCTAAAACTCACTTGGGGAAAATAGGTGACTTCCTATTGCATTTGTGTGTACGTTCATGTGGGGAAAAAATGTATTCTTTTTGGAAAGTTAATTTAGTATTGATTTCTTTACTGAGTCACTCACTGATCAGTTTATTAAAATAAATAAAATAGTATTAAGGTAGATATATATTTGTATTTTCATGAGAAAATATGATTTTAAAAGACTGAGACAACTAGAATTTTACTTTCTAAGTCTTTAAAAATTTATTTTCCTGTAAGCTAAAATGTGAAATCCTTAGCATAAAACACAAAATCCTTTATTTAACATTACCTAATTTCCTAGTGTCCTCTACTGTCACTCTCTTGTAAACTTCAGTGAGAAATTATGTTAACCTGCCATGTCATCTTGCCTTTATGCCTTTGCTCAAGACACTCATTCTGTCTAAAAAGCCCACTGGCCTCTAAAAAAATATAAAAATTGTGTGCTTGTATATGCCTATCTATGTACAGTTAGAGAAAGTTAAATTTGTATGAATGAAGGAACTCAACTGCCATCTTCTATAAGAATGCTTGCTAAATTCCTTACTATCAGGTATCAGAAATAAATGTATGGATTTTTGTGGTGGGATGAGGGAAGGAATCAGGATTTATAAATTGGGCATTGTGTACCCCCTTGAACTAATGATTTTGTTCCCAGGAACTGTATTGGAGTTAAAGACTTTGCTGACTAACCTGATATGAGGGTGTCCTGCACATAGATGGTCTCTTAGAGGTTGGACAGCATACCAGAAGACTTTTTCATTCACATATTACTCTCTTTCTCCCTTTACTATTGTATTTTAGTCTTTCAGTTCTTTCTCTTGTCTTACTTGCTCAGTCTTGACTTCAGTCTTCCAAGGTGAGGGACTTTACCCAGAAGTTGACAGTTCCCTAGTCTGCCTTTGGCACCTAAGAATATTTATGGACTCAAGTATGGGTTACCACTATGGCCATTGTCTCCTTTTCAAGTTTCAATTTCTATTTATTTCCCAGCATCTTAAAAGTGATCTAAAATTGAAAGAGTTAATCACTTCTAGTAGTCCTATGGAGGACCACTCATGAGTTCTGTATTCCCTCTGCATGTGTCAGACTTGGTGCTTCAAATTTTAAGAAAGGGTCTCTCTTGTTTCTGATTTTGAGTTCCTTTATAAATTCCTCTTTGATTAGCTTACAGTTGAGAGATAGTGCTTTAAATGTTTCCCCCTTCCTTTTTTCCAGATTTCATCCAAGTAAGAATTTGCTTTGAAGTAAGAATTTCAATTCAGTTGCATTCAAAGTAAGAATTTGCTTCAACACTGGGCAATGACTTTTTTTATGTGTATTCTTCTTGAGTTATTTTTTAGTTATTTTTTTTCCATCAGTAGTTGTTGATTTGCTTCATTTTCTCCTTTCATTTTTCCTTTAGTATATACTTATTTTCCATTCAACTTAATTTTATTATATATTAAAGTTCTGGATTTTATTTCAGTGCAGTGGAGTTACTTGTTAAAAATATGTATTCAATCTGCTCTATTGGCTTGGAAGCTTGTTTAGTATATTTTTAATGTTTCTATAACAGTTCTTCCTTTCTACCATAATCAAAAGAAGAAGAGTAGACCTTAATATCCTCCTGTAAGCTAAAAAGGCAAAAACAATCTGCCTTTTTGATACTGTATATCAATAGTTTCTGTGGACATTTGGAGGGGAGAAGAGCTGCTACCAAGTGCCTCTGAGATCGCATACATCTTCAGAGAGCCATGGAGTTGCTGCCACAGCTGTTCTACAGTTTGAATGGCAGTTGAGAAAGAATTTTCTATGACTTCAAGCTATAGCATAGAAAAGTCAGCCCCAGGGTTGAGTGGTGTAGAGAGTAGATTGGGTGGAGCACCATGCTACCCAGCTTTGTCTCTCCTGGCTCTTCCCATCTGAGCTACATTTCTGAGATGCACGGCATGCGGCAGCTGCCTTGTGCTACAGGCAAAATAACATTCTTTAAGACAGAAAACATGTCAGAGTGGTTTAGGTTTATCAGAACAAACACTCACATTGAAGAACTGTTTTAGAAAGTGATACCTACTTAATGTAAAAAATTTTGGTGGATATTTCTTCTTTAATAAAAACAAAAGGCAAACTCGGAAGAGAAGCCCATAATTGCAAATCTATTGCGTCAATTAAAACAGGAAACGGTGGCTGACTCATGAAGTGATTACTTTATGCTGGCAGTGGATCCGAAGTCGTCGTATGCATTTTAAACATTTGTCATGCTCTTCGGTTATTATCCTGTCAATGAACTCAGCACATTATAAACAAATAGGCGACAGGAAAGCAATTAGAAATTTAGTATATATTATTCTTACTGTGCTTTGTTTTCATTTTTCTTTTATTTGTTTATGTGGTAAAGTAAGTGCATAGCCTCTCAAATGCTGATCTGCTCCATAAATGATGTGAGTAGTCAATTTTTCTTTGAGGTAGTGCAACTGTTATTGGTGTTTTTATTTTAGTACGTATTTTTCGATCACTTTGACGTGTGCACTGATGAATATGTCTCTGGGTGAACACCCACACTCCCTTTATCATTGCAGGACAATGGAGATGGGAGACTTAACATCAGGGTCTTAAAGAAAAGAGTATTCTTTAATGGGAAAGCAGACAAAGAGAAGAATTTTTCTTTTTTTTTTTGAAGTGTCAAAGCTCTCTGTCCCCATTTTCTTATTCCTTATCCCTGGCTTCAAGGAAGGATAATGTCAGGACTACATATTTCTTTCAAAATGGATTTTAGAAGTCCATTTGCTGGTGTCCTGATTATAGGCACTGGAATTAAATTTGGGTTGGGGGATACTGCATACGTTGACTGGTCTTCAGACAGCATTCGACTAAATTAGGTCTTCCCTGAAACAGCCCAATGCACACACTGGGAGTTGGCCCCTCGTGGTTCTATTTCTTCCTGACTCTCTGTGTCACAGTGGGTGACTCCTTTTGTTCCAGTTCTCCCAAGGCTGATGAATCAAAACCCAAGGATAATTTCTCATTATGTAATTTTTCTTCAAGAAACTTTTAGAAAAGCTGGGCTTAACTATGGTATTTTGCTTAGAAGGTTAGATATGTTTTAACACTAAAGCCCAAAATAGTCTGAGCTGATAATTATTAATTCAGTGTACTTTTTCAGATAGTATACTAGATAATCGGCAGTGGGGCTGCCGGTAAATATTAATTTTGGGAGCTTTATGTTATATGGTCACATTGAAGAGATATAGTGCCATCATCATTTGAGATATTAACTGGAATTTTCTCCTCTTTCCTTTACACGTGTCAACCATCCAGACACACACCATCATTAATTTTAGGGCAAAGTTATCAGATTGATGTTAGAGGAAAATAGCAAAATCTTTCATTTCTAACATGAAGAGTCTGGGCATTAGGTACAAGGCCCAAATTAGAAGTATTTTATTTGAGTGTAGTTGACACACAATATTACATTAGTTTCAGGTGTACAACTTAGTGATTTGACAGGTTTATATGTTATGATATGTTCATCACAGATGTAACTACCATCTGTCCCCCTTTCATCATTATTACAGTATCATTGACTATATTCCTTATGTTGTGCCTTTTATTCCCATGATGTACTCATTT
The DNA here is from genome assembly GCF_922984935.1 of Meles meles. Classification (NCBI taxonomy): domain Eukaryota; kingdom Metazoa; phylum Chordata; class Mammalia; order Carnivora; family Mustelidae; genus Meles; species Meles meles. The sequence goes on from NW_025721469.1 coordinate 15,109, forward strand.
TCTAACTGGAAACCTGGATCTCCAACTCTCCTTTCCTATTTTGCTTATCCCCCTACCTCTCCCCTCTGACAACCATCAGTTTGTTTTGTATATTTATGGGTCTATTTCTGGTTTTGTCTATTTATCCATTTTTTAAATTAATAAGTAATTAAAAGGTCCAAAGCTTTTATTGATAGCCAGAGAACTAGTTATTTTTGACAGTCTGATTTCTTAACTTCCCCCTCGCCTTACCACACACATCAGAACTGTGATGCTGTGTTATTGGGAGAAATGGGAGAGTAAACCAAGTGAGTGGGATGTGATCATTTTGCTGCTTTGCTCCTCACAGACCACACCAACCGCAAGGGTTCTCCTAGTAGGTAACCCACTATAAATGTGGCATCTGAGAGAACAGAGGCCCTATTCTCTCTCTTGTGGGAACTCATGACCTCTGGGACATGAATATGTGACTGGTTAGCAGTGGCAGAATGAGTTGTTTAAATGTGAGAAGGACAGAGGCTGCCTGTTCACCTGCCATAATTCTGTTGTGAGATGGGAGACTGTTCAAAGTGGTGTATGATTTCATGAGATGTGGGTTAGCAGAGAAAGTAAGCCTTACGTGGATGGATGTAGCCAGAGACCATCTCAAATTCTACAGCCCTCAAGTTTGTTTCAGCAAATCCCAGGAGTCCCTCCTATTTGCATTTGGTTTTGCATCTTTCAGACAACTACCATACCCTGTCTTTTGTTATAGTTCAGTTTTGGCACCTGAAATAAATATGTAGGGATCATACTAAATATATCGGATTTAGAGGCTTTGTTTTCTAATTGAATCCCTTTCTTACAGAACTTATGAATAGTAGTGAGGACAAGCTCCATGTTTTACATATTGCTGTATCTGGCAAAGACTTTCATACACATGACACACTGTGAAGATAGAGAAAGAGAATGGGTCAGGGATGGAGGGAGAGGAAAAGAGACAGAAAAAAAGGAGAGAAAGAAGCTTGTGAATCACAAACTTAAGATTCTGATAAAACAGATAACTGCATTAGAGCAATGTTGGAGATTACAAGCACTGGTTGTGCTGTTAAGCTGTCTGGGAGTGACAATTAGGTAATTGCTGTTTACTCATGTCATGGTTTACTCATATGTCAAAACTGTAATAGTTTGTGCCCCATGTGATTGTTTTGAGAATCAAATCACTTGCTGTTTGCTACAAAAAGTAGTATGGTATCTAACATACAATAAGCACTTAAGAAATATTTATTGAATAAACAAATTAGTGGCAAATCAGATAGCCAGCTTTAATTTGAAGGACACAGAAATCTGGGTGGATACTTATAAAATAAAGTTCATAGAAAATAATCATAATAAAAAATAACCATAATATTTGCTATTTTGGTGGCTAACTCACAGAAATGGGTAAGTTCTCATGTGAACAAAATTTTTGTTTTTATTGCCTGTTTTAGAACAACCTCATAGAAGAGATGAAATACAATCAATTTGTTTCAATGCTTTGAAAATAAAGCAATTTTTTTTTTTTTTTTAGTTCTTAGTACATAGTCTTTGAAACAGGAAATGCCCAGATTTTTAAACTGTGGTTTTTCTCTTGCCTTCTTCCTCCCTCTTTTCCTTTCCTTTTCTTTCCCTCTATGATGTGTGTGCTTACTAGATGCCTAGACCTCAGATAATGGCCACATGGTAACATGTGAGATACATTTAAAATCTAACGGGGAGATAGAAATGTGCTGTGCCATATAATGTGTTTGATAAGTGATGTTCTGGGAGAAGAATACAGAAACCCATAGGAGAGGTAGCAAGCTCAGACGATGGAGTTTCTTAGTGATTTCCTAGAAGATGTAACATTTAAAGTGAGACCTACAGAGACAATAGAAGTGAACCAGGAAAAGAGAGGTTGTTAGTTAAGACTGTTCTGCTAGAAAAACACACGTGAAGCCTGGGAAGCAAGAGAAAGCAGAATATAATAAATAAGTGCAGATTGGGGTGACTGGTGCCTGAGTATGATAAAAAAGAGCTATCTGGAATAACTTCACATGAGCCAATACATAATGCTGAAGGATTTAGATGTCATTCCAAGGAGCGGCAATCATTTGATGGGCTCATACATTTGGGATGACAAGAATATTAAAGTTATTCTCAGCAAGGATAACAATAGTTTGGGGCCAGATGGATTTAGAGGACCACTGGGGTTTCAAAAGGTGATTCTCAGCAGTCCCTGCTCCTGGAGGAGTTCCATGTACAGACAGTTTGTTAGTCACTGGTATATAGTTATATAGAAGCTGAACATATCATTTTTTATTATAATTTTTTATTTTTTTATTAACATATAATGTATTATTAGCCCCAGGGGTACAGGTCTGTGAATTGCCAGGTTACATACTTCACAGCACCCACCGTAGCACATACCTTCCCCAGTGTCCATAACCCAACTACCTTCTCCCTACAACCCTCCCCCCAGCAACACTCAGTTTTGTGAGATTAAGAGTCTCTTATGGTTTGTCTCCCTCCCAATCCGGTCTTGTTTCATTTATTCCTTTCCTACCCCCCACACCTCCCACGTTGCCTCTCAACTTCCTCATAGAGGCTGAACATATCTTTAAGGAATTTCAAAACAATCATTTACTTGTAGAAAATGAAGGAAAGTCTGCTAGTCTGAACAAAGAGATGAAAGTTATAAAACACCAATTGTAATAATTCTTTTTATTATTTAACTCTTTAAACATTGGACTGTGCCCTACTTACAACTTCTTAGTTAGAAGTCTTTGACAAAGTCTCTTTATGTCTTTCAGAGTTGAGAGGAATATCTCAACAAATCAAGTTGAAATTGAGCTGTCACTTACTTAGTATATAAATGTACATTGGGTGGATATCTTTTGGGGGTGAACATTTTAAAGTTGCATTTCATAAAGAGGGTTTTCTTTCTTTTTTTTAAAGATTTTTATTTATTTATTTGACAGACAGAGATCACAAGTAGGCAGAGAGGCAGGCAGAGAGAGAGGAGGAAGCAGGCTCCCTGAGGAGCAGAGAGCCCAATGTTGGGCTAGATCCCAGAACCCTGGGATCATGACCCAAGCTGAAGGCAGAGGCTTTAACCCACTGAACCACCCAGGTGCCCCCATAAAGAGGGTCTTCTGGATAATGAATTGCCTATTAAAAATAAATATATCATAGGAAAATCACTATGCTTTATGCCCTCCATTTCATATTGATTAAAAATACCATTACAATTAAGAAAATGGAAGTTTTATTAATATCTTAGCATGACAAAGAGCTCTTAAAAAACATATTTTGCAAACTGTTTCTTCTCAGGAAATTAGCACATTCATATTGTTTATAATTATTAGTTTCCTATCTGCTAAACTGCTTTTTAATTAGCACAAAAAAGACCAGTTCCTCATGCATTCAGACACCATCATGTGTTGGAAAGTACAGTTAGAGAATGGGGCAGATTAATAATTTGAAGAATTTCAGTGTTCACAGGATGAAATTTCAAAGTGTTCACAGAATACCTTTTCACAGGATGATCTTACATAGCTCTTTCCCATTACTATTTTATTTTTTCAATTACTTCATGTCCTTATGGTCTTATTATCATCTTCTAAACAAGCACCACCTTTGTGTCTTCTGTAAGTTGTTTTGACTGTCTCCATATCATGAGGGAAAGCTGGAATAAACCCTGTACTGCAGCTAGAGTAAAAAATTTTTTTGGTCCATTTAGCTTCAATTCCCTTGTAATTATTAACTCCTTACAGATTTTTTCAGTAGATAGTCTAACTATAACTTGCCAGTTACAGTTTTTAATATTATATTTTGTTATTTGTTTTTCTGGGAATTTTTAAGAGAGGTTATGGGCTACTTACCAGGAGCCATTTAGATCCCATGCCCTATTTTTACATTTTTTGCAAAAATAGATCACATGCTTCCTAAAGTATTGTTTTCATTGCTAAGTCTTTAACCAAATGTGTTCTTCTGTATTTTCAACACATTATCTCCCTATTTTGTTTTCAGAATTTTTTCATGGGCCCCATGCTATTTTTTCTCTCTTCACTTATCTTTTAATGAGAAGGAGGTCAAGCCAGGCCTTATGCTTCCCCAGGAGCAGTGCCTCTGTGTTTTCCTCCTTTCCCTTACTCTTCACTTGCATCCTTTGGAGTTTTTTCTCAGATGTTATGCTGATGCCCACTGATGTGCACAGAGTGAATCTACAAGGCTGAGGAAGGTTTCTCTTCTTTCTGTCTGTTTCTCTCATTATGCTGAAGTGAATGTATCTCTGGAAAATTTGATGCAAGCTGTGCCGGTTCTGTCATCAGAAGGTGTGCAAAAACTCTTCAAGTTCACAGCACCCAATGCCCTTCCATTCTCTAGCCCTTCCTAATTATTTAGCTCACCTTTCAGTATGAACATGCATTTTTCTGTCTGATGTGGCTGCTTTATCTGTAGCACTACTGAGAAGTAAAATCCTAGAGTTGTCATAGATGAAAAGGTAACTAATTAGAAAGAGGATCTTGAAACAGCTCAGATCACCCCCACAAAGCAACTGCTTTGTGCAGTAGATCTAACATGAACCTGAGTGAAAGTGGACAGCTGAGGAGGGTAGAAATCATTGGCAGTGTTCATCATGTGAGGGACTGATGATTCTGCCTCATAACCCATTCATATACACTGGATTCCATAGGAACACAGTGCTAGTTCAATGGATTTTGAACTTTTTACATTTATTTCTATATTTTTGTCACATTTTCAATCAGAAAATAGGGATGGGGTAAGGGACAAGTCAGGCAGATTAAATATCACCATCTTTACCTGAAAATAGTCTGAAATAACTTTTACTGCAGTTTCATGTTGTTAAGTCACTGTAAAAAAAAGTAAAATAAATTTCATTCTTTCAGATTCAGTTACTGGTGATCTCAGCCACCCTTATCTTACAGTTTTGGTATTTATTAAGAATGAGCCCTTAATTTCATTTATTTATATAACATATATACACACATAAAAACTAACTCATAATATATACACACGTACGTCCACACATACCCAAGACTTTTTATTTGAGGTTGTTTTTTTTTTTTTAAGATTTTATTTATTTATTTGACAGAGAGAGACACAGTGAGAGAGGGAACAGAAGCAGGGGGAGAGGCAGGCTTCCTGCTGAGCAGGAGTGTGGTACCCATGTGATGGTTAAGATCTCCATGTCCTCTCTACAGATTCTCCCACTGGTACTTGGAATGGCTGAATGATTCTATCTCCCAGTGTTAGCCCAGTCATCTGAAACAACTTATGTGCTCCAGGGCTTGTTTGTTTATTTGACTGGTTGATTATTTACTTGTTTTTTCCCATCTGTACTATGGGAATGAGGATAGTACAAGCTTGCCTCAGGGATTAATACATTAACTTTTAGGACAGGGTCATATGGAATAAATTTTCAATAAAAATTAGTTTATATTTGTTATTATACTACCCAAATATCTAAGCTGTTTAATTATATATCAGATTATTTTCCCTATAATATATGAAACATATATTTGATTATAATTTTTATTGGGTAAGCATATTTTTTAGATGATTTGATCTTCTGTTTATGAGTTAATTATGTGGATCTACTTGAAATATTATCAGTGGGATGGGACTAATTAAATTCTTTATGACTACCCTCATAGTCATTGTGTGTTTGGCATGCACTTTAATATTAAATGATTCTTTGTTTTACTTGTAAGCTCTCTAAGAGTTAGTATATTTGCCTTATAGAAACTATGTTAAATATAGAGAAATATGTACAAGAAATTGCCTACCACTACTCATTCAAGCCAAAAATGCTCCATTTACTATTGTCCTTCAGTATCCCCAAGACTGTGAATAAAGAAATGTACTTTGTTCGCATTCACAAAAATTGTAAGTGGTGAAGCCTGGACTTGGATACATGTATATTGTCTTTAAAGCTAATACCATTTCTCTTATGCCATGGGGTCTTTCCTTTGATTGAAAAATACTGGTTGCTCTTCAGTGCTAGACAGTACCTGAAAATATTGACAGTGAATAAATGTCACAGTTCTCTCCTGATGTTACCTACTTCAGAATGGCATAGAATGATAAATGTACTTCTGGTTTGTTAATTTTAAGGTGAGTTACAAAGTGGAAATATACACCATACCCAGCTATTTTAAAAGCATGTCACATTTCCTATTTAATTCATGGTGGTTAGAGTATGTGTGTGTTGGTGTGTATGGGTAGGAAGGAGGGACACATGCAGATATGAATGATCAGTTCACATAATGCAACTCATGAGGATTGTCTGAAGATCACACTTGCTGGCCTGGACATCCAGGGAAGGACATGGTAGTGTTCTTTGACAAAAAGCACGTCACTGTCCTGTAGTAGCACGGGGAGGGTCAGGAAACAGGAAATGCATAGGGAGCTCTGATTAATGGATCGAGGACTGGTTACTGCTAGTTCAACATCTCAGCACAAAATAAAGTATAGAGGGAAAAATTCTGTCGTATATCCAGGAAATATATTTTATTTTTTTGCACAAATAATAATTCATTCTGTGTTATGAACTTGCTTCTATCTTATAGCAGTGTTTAAAGTGATCACTTATGGGTCAGCCCTTTTTAAAAAAAGGTCTCCCATTTAGCCTTTGCTAATGTCAGTGGCACAAGCTTCTGAAAAAGCATTTGAAAGACAAGCAAGGAACTTTAAGATTCCTTTTTTTATAGTACCGCTGTGTTAGGAAATGAGAATTAGAGATGTTTGGAACGTGTGGAAGTCAAACAGTGAGAGAGGGAGCATGTCTAGTGATAGCAACTACTTGAACTCTAGTAAGAACAATCATTTATTGGACTTGTACTAGTTGATTTCATTGTTCTGTGTGCTCCCTGTACATTATCTTTGACATTTTTTTAAGAAGATTTTATTTATTTATTTGACAGACAGAGAGCACAGGTAGGCAGAGAGGCAGGCAGAGAGAGAGGAAAGAAAGCAGGCTCCTTGCTGAGCAGAGAGCCCGGTGATGCGGGGCTAGATCCCAGGACCCTGGGACCATGACCTGAGCCGAAGGCAGAAGCTTTAACCCACTGAGCCACCCAGGCGCCCCTATCTTTGACATTTTATTCTCAAAAAAAATCTCGTAAGTAGATATTATTCCCCCTCCCTCCTCTTTTTTTTCCTCATAGGTTAACCAGGCAAGTGAAGTTTGATTTAGCTACAATGAAAACAAGGCCCACCATATCAGCAGTGCTAGCAAAGTAGCTCTGTGATGCTCTTACAAAACAAGTGTAAATGTTTGACTCAGACCTCAAGATACCCCTCTCCTGCTCTGAATTTTGTTTTTCTGTTAATTTAAATTAAGTTTAGATATTAACATACCAGTGAAAACGTTTATACACAATTTTCAGTTGCAGGCAAGATTAGTGTTATTTGCCTCTATACCCCAAATAATTGAACAATGCAAATACTAATTACTACCAAACAGCCAAAATTTATAGAGAATATATTATATGCCAGACACAGTAGTAACAGCTTTACATTCTTTATTTCATTTAATGCCCGTGATGACACTATGAAATTGAAGTTTGTATAAATTAAGAAACTTGCCTAAAGTCATAGATTAAGAAGTTTCACTATTTGTGCTTAACTTTTCACATGATTAGTTAGTACTACTGAAATTATTTATGGCAAAATAATTATGATGGTTCTAATAAACAAAAAAATATACATTGTGAAATACTATCATAAATTAAAGTACCATTTGCTTTGAACTTAAGACATTCAGTTTCATCTAATTTGAATACATATTCATATTTATGTTTATCATTGTTCCAGTACCAATCAGTTATTTTATTCTCTGGCCTCGTTTTTTTTTAAGATTTTATTTATTTATTTGACAGACTGAGATCACAAGTAGGCAGAGAGACAGGCAGAGAGAGAGGGAGGAAGCAGGCTCCCTGCAGAGCAGAGAGCTCGAAGCGGGGCTAGATCACAGGACCCTGGGATCATGACCTGAGCCGAAGGCAGAGGCTTAACCCACTGGGCCACCCAGGTGCTCCTGGCCTCTCTCTTTATGGCCACTTCCTTATGGATCTGTTCACCTGGATTTAGTCATTGTCTGCTGTTCTCTTAGTGTCACAGGCTTGGAAAACTCCTCTGTGATTATATGTTAAACTATCACATGTAGAAGACTCTTTACTTCTATCCCTCCTTTTACTTCTTGTTTTGGTGCATCTTTGACTTTTATTTATAGAATACTGCCGTCTAGGTCTGAAAAGTAACCTGATGCAGTGTGAACTTATAACTCCCTGCTAAGGAACTCTGGTGTTCAACCCTTCATTCATACTATTTGCACCAACTTATTCTTCCTCAGCTTTTAGACTTAAATGCTTAGAATTATTTCCCTCTCTCTCCTTCTCTAGCTCCTTTTGGTTTAAAATCTAGTAATTAACCTTGTATAGTCAATTTATTCTCTAAATGCTTGACTCACTGCAAAGGGTTTCTGTCTAGATTGCCTGTTTTGGTTCTCTTCCTACCTGAGGGCTTTTTCCAATTAGTTTGTATATCATGGGTTCATCTATTTCTGAGGTGGGTTTTTGCATCTCTTATATACTTATTTTATATGTCAGTAGTTATAAGAACAGAATAACCTTGTTAACATAAAATAGGTGGGTGATAATGGGAAAATTTTGGTATAATAATGTCGCTCAATACTTTGAACTCCTTCTAAGCGATATCCCCCAAATTATCATATGTAAAAAATATTTTGTGTTTTTATACCAGATCATTTGCATAGTTTCCCATTCATTTTGGTGAACAAACAGATTTAGAAATACTTAAATAGTTGAAGAGTTTTATTACAAGTGCATTAGAGTCTATAAATTTCTCTATTTCTAGAAAGAATGACTGAGAGTTTTTACCAGGACTTAATAAAATTAGTATTTTATTACTAATAATTATTACTAATAACCGAGAGTTTTTACTGGGACTTAATAAAATACTAATTTTAATAAAATTATAATTTATATAAATTATATAAAATAAATAATAAATCTATAATAATAAAAATAATTATTTATATATTTTAATTTATTAAATAAATAAATAAAAATAAATAATAATTTATATAAAATAAATAATTTATATAAATAATTTATATAAAAATACTAATTTTATATAAAAATAATAATTTTATTAAGTCCCGGTAAAAACTCTCGGTTATTCTTTCATTTAGAGGCACCTTCTTCCAATTTTAGTATATGTGCTGCCGAAGCGAGCACTAGAGGCACCTTCTTTTATGCAGAAAGGGTTGGAAAACACTTGTATTTTGTGTTCACATCTTATGTTTTCATCAAAAGTGCAGATTTACCCATCCAGTCTATTAAAAATACCTTCCATATAATCTGATTGGAAATGCCACTCTTGAGGTGCCTGAGTGGCTTAGTCGGTTAAGTGTCCAACTCTTGATTTCAGCTTAGGTCATGATCTCAAGGTCATGAGATGGAGCCCTACCTCGGATTCTGCACTGGGCATGGAGCCTGCTTAAGATTCCCTCTCCCTCTCCTTATGCCCCTTCCCTACTCTCTCTCTCTCTCTCTCCCTCTTAAAAAAAAAAAAAAATGAAATGCCACTCTTTATTGTCAAACCAATGAGGCAGATCATCAGATCAAACTTACTCACCGTTAGGACAAACATCTTTGCATACATTTTTATTCAAAAACCTTTTAATACATGTCCACATGATATTTATCTCCTATCTGAATTCAAAATCTAGGTGGATATAGAGGCAGGAAAAAAAAACAATATTTTTCAGCAGCTTTCCTCAGGTATGTTTTACATATGTAGAAGATTCATCCATTTTAAATGTATAACTCAGTGACTTTTAGTAACTTCACCAAGTAGTACCACCAGTACTACAAATCCATTTTATAACATTTTCACACCCCTTCCTTATAAGATGCCTCATGCCTACTTATGGTTCCTACACTTACTAGTTTATCCACAATTAGGTTGTTTCCAGTTTTTGGCTATCATGGCTGGTGCTACTATAAACCTTACATGTAACCTAATTTGTGTGCAAATCTTTGTGTGGACATGTGTTTTTATTTATCTTTGGATACTTCCCGGGGGGTGGAATTGTTAGGATTGTATGGTAGTTTTATGTTTAATTTTTTGAGAACTGCCAGCCTGTTTTTCAATGGGACTGTACCATTTTACATACCTATCAACAATTTATGGTAGTTCCATTACTCCACATGCTTGCCAACATTTGATATTGTCTGCCTTGTTTATTGTAGCCATTTTTAAATTTTTTAAAAAATTTAATTTAATTTTTTTTTTAAGATTTTATTTATTTATTTGACAGAGAGAGAGGTCACACGCAGGCAGAGAGGCAGGCAAAGAGAGAGAGGGGAAGCAGGCTCCCTGCTGAGCAGAGAGCTTGATGCGGGACTCGATCTCAGGGCCCTGAGATCATGACATGAGCTGAAGGCAAAGGCTTTAACCCACTGAGCCACCCAGGTGCCCCTAGCCATTTTTTTAGATACGGAATGCTATCCCATTTTGGTTTTAATTTGTATTTCCCTGATGACTAATGATGTTGCACATCTTTTCATATGTTAACTATTAATATATATTCTTTTGTAAATATTCACATCTTTTGCCCACTGGGTTATCTTTTTTTATTATTTAATTATAGGACTTTTTTGTGAAGTCTTGATGTATCTTTTATTAGATAAGTGCTTTGCAAATATTTTTCACCCTGTATTCATGTTGGGCCCCCCATTCCTTTTCTTTCTTTGTAACTTCTGAAGCCTACTACTATAAGTTGCCTAACTGAAGACCTCTTAAAAAACAAACCTTCTATCTGTATATCTTGAATGATTATTATAGCTGTGGAGTATCTTACAATGCAATTATAAATATTTGTGCATTGGTCTCCTGTCATACTTATGTATTATATTTTAACCTAAACATATATCAGTTGACATATGCAGTTGCAAACCTAGGAGTGTTCTATAGGGAAGTGCCCAACATGACATGCAGAGCCCCGACACTTTTTATTTCAATGTGAATAGATTTGTTTCCTTAATTTGTTAGTATGAGGTGTGCAGTTATGGTTTAAAAATCAAAATTTGGAAGGTTGCTTTCTTGTTACGTGTTGTTTAACAGGAATGTTATATAGTTTGATGTTCCAACTGTGTTTGCTACATTGTTCTCTTTTTAAGGGTACTTCTAAAAAAGCCCTATGCAGGAGTTAGAAAATGGTTCAAACTTCTATTAAGCATTTACTGTGACTATAACTGTAACCCATATATTTTTTTGAAAATTGTATTCTTGTCATGTGGTAATCTTCCTCCTACCACAAAGCACATAGTTCTGTGATTTGTGTGCACACACACACACACACACTTTGGAATTTTTATAGTGCTCAATATGCATACATTTTAATTTTAATTTTTGTTAACGTTTGGAATTTTTATAGTGCTCAATATGCATACATTTTAATTTTAATTTTTGTTAACGTTTGGAATTTTTATAGTGCTCAATATGCATACATTTTAATTTTAATTTTTGTTAACGTAACGTAAGAAATAAGACACCAAATGTGACTTATTCTAAAAGTAGCTTTAATGTGTTAAATATAACCTAATTAAAATTATCTTTAGCATTGAATATCACATAGAGATAATTTGGTATTGAATAAAGTGGCAAAAAATAAACGTAAGCTAGTATAATGTTACCTTTAACATTTTTCCTTTCTATTAAAAAAATGTACATGCATACTATTAAGCTGAAATACTATAATATACTCTAATATAGCCTTTTAGAACACCAAGAATTTTCCTAGCAAAGTAGAAGCTAGCTATGTCATAAATAATGTATTATAACTATAATTCCCAGAGTAAGAATCTATTTATGAAAATGAAGAATCAGTTCTCACCTTTATGTATGGTGACAAAGACTCCTTCCTCCATCAAACTTCTCTCTAGTGTGCCCTCTTCTCAGCTAGGCCTCATACTTGGCCTGTAAGAACTGCTAACTCATCCAGAAGTGATTTCATTCATCCTGTCCCACACATCACTAAGAGCCTGGAACAAACATTAGCATTGTTTCTATCAGCTTAAAGTTCCTGTTCCTAGGACAATACCAGACCTTTTAAAATGCCTGCCTGAGAAAACAAAGTTTAAAGCAGCTGGAAGAATTTACTGTTCATTCCAGTCAGACCTGACTAAAAACCCTTGACCTCCCTCTTCTTAGAAGCATTAATTTAGAAAACTTGCGGATGTAAATACTTTACTGTCCCTTTCCGTTGTATCTTCTACAACCTAAGCATGTCTTTACAGAAGAAGACATAGGAGACATCCCTTCGAAAAATATGTTTCAAGACAGATAATGTCCCCTTTTCTCAGGCTCTGTGGGAGGGTAGGGAGTCTAACTTCTTTAGCCCATGTGTTAGTTAGAAGTGTGTTGTTTCAGCTCTGATTTTTTCCTCCAGTTTTTTCCTTCTATTAATGTTTAGTTCAATTCTATTGTGATCAGAGGATAGGCATTGTATGATTTCTTTTTTTTTTTTTAAGATTTTATTTATTTATTTGACAGAGATCACAGGTAGGCAGAGAGGCAGGCAGAGAGAAAGAGAGAGAGAGGAGGAAGCAGGCTTCCCACTAAGCAGAGAGCCCGATACGGGACTTGATCCCAGGACCCTGGGATCAGGACCTGAGCCGAAGGCAGAGGCTTTAACCCACTGAGCCACCCAGGTGCCCGCATTGTATGATTTCTATTCTTTTAAATTTGTTAAGATGTTTTTATGTCCCAGGATGTGCTCTATTTTGGTGAGTGTTCCATGTGAGCTGAAGAAGGGTGTATGTTCTGTTGTTGGATAGTCTGTAGATGTCAACAATATCCAGTTGATTGATGGTGTTGTTGAGTTCAATTATGTCCTTACAGATTTTCTGCCTGCTGGATCTGCCCATTTGTGATAGAGGGGTGTTAAAGTCTCCAGCTCTGACAGTGGATTCATCTGCTTCTCTTTGCAATTCTACAGTGCTTTTTTTTTTTTTTAAGATTTTATTTATTTATTTGACAGAGAGAGAGATCACAAGTAGGCAGAGAGGCAGGCAGAGAGAGAGGAGGAAGCAGGCTCCCTGCGGAGCAGAGAGCCCGATGCGGGGCTCGATCCCAGGACCCTGAGATCATGACCTGAGCCGAAGGCAGCGGCTTAATCCACTGAGCCACCCAGGCGCCCCTCTTTGCAATTCTATTAGTTTTTGCCTCACATACTTCACCTCACATGGCTCTATTTTAGGCACATGGACATTAAGGATTGTTAGGCATTCATGGAGAATTGACTCCTTTATTACTGTGTCCTTCTTTATCCCTGATGATTTGCTTTGAAGTCTGCTCCGTCTGCTATTAATATAGCTACTCCAGCTTTCTTTTGATTAATGTTACCATGGTGTATTTTTCTCAATTTGTTTACTTTTAATCTGTATGTATCTATACATTTATAGGGGTTTCTTTTTTTTTTTTTTTTAAAGATTTTATTTATTTATTTGACAGAGATGACAGGCAGAGAGGCAGGCAGAGAGAGAGGGAGGAAGCAGGCTCCCTGCTGAGCAGAAAGCCTGATGTGGGGCTCGATCCCAGGACCCTGGGATCATGACCTGAGCCGAAGGCAGAGGCTTTAACCCACTGAGCCACCCAGGTGCCCCTTATAGGAGTTTCTTACAGACAACATGTATTTGCATTATTTTTTAAAGATTTATTTATTTTTTTTAGAGAGAGAGTGCAGTGGGGAGGGGCAAAGGGAGGGAGAGTCTTAAGCAGACTCTGCACTGAGTGCACAGCTTGAGGTGGTGCTTGATCTTATGACTCCAGATCACCCCTGAGCCAAAACCAAGAGTCAGGCACAGAACCACCTGCACCACCCAAATGCCCCTGTGTCTTGTTTTTTTTTTTTTTTTTAAAGATTTATTTATTTGACAGATAGAGATTACAAGTAGGCAGAGAGGCAGGCAGAGAGAGAGAGGAGGAAGCAGGCTCCCAGCCAAGCAGAGAGCCCGATGCGGGGCTCGATCCCAGGACCCTGGGATCATGACCTGAGCTGAAGGCAGAGGCTTTAACCCGCTGAGCCACCCAGGTGCCCCTGTGTCTTGTTTTTTGATCCACATTGACAATCTCTGTCTTTTAATTGGTGCATCTATAATCAAAGTGCTTATTGGTATAGTTGGATTAATATGTACCATACTTGTTATTGTTTTCTATTTATTGACCTTGTTTATTCTTATTTTTGTCTTCCAGTCTTTTTCTGTTTGTGTGTGTGTGTGTGTGTGTGTGTGTGTGTGTGTGTGGTTTTAATTGAGCATTTTTTTATTGAGATCCAGTTGACATATAACATTATATTAGTTTCAGGTTCATAAGATAACATTTTGATATTTGCATCTATTGCAAAATGATCACCACAGTAAGTCTACTATTCTCCACTGATGATGTATCTCAATTTTACTGACAGCTCATTTCTCAGTAAACATCCTCAACAACATAGCACAGGTGGTTGTCCTTTTATATAGTCTTTGAATTCTTAGTTATTTTGGATCTGATATCATGTCCACCCATACGTTATTTGAGTTAGTATTCAGAGAAAATTAATTAAATGTCAAATCCTCAAACATCCCTCAGGCCATAAAGACAAAGAAAGACTGTAGAAAGAGTAGTTAAACCTTTCTTTCCGCTTTACATAGGTTTATTGCTATTTGGTTTATATTCTGTCTTCTCTGACATTTCCAAAATACTAGTATATGATATTATGACATTAGTTTTTTTTTTTTTTTTTTTTTTTTTTTTTTTTTTTTCATTTATTTATTTGACAGAGAGAGATCACAAGTAGATAGAGAGGCAGGCAGAGAGAGAGAGGGAAGCAGGCTCCCTGCTGAGCAGAGAGCCCGATGTGGGACTCGATCCCAGGACCCTGAGATCATGACCTGAGCCGAAGGCAGCGGCTTAACCCACTGAGCCACCCAGGCGCCCATATTATGACATTAGTAGTATGTGTCATTCTTACAAGCTTTCCTGACAGAAAACTTTGAACTTAAAACATATATTGAAATTTTCAGCTGAATTTTGAGTTTAATGTTATAGTGGTTAGATGCTGATCATCTTAAATATAGATTCTAATTTTAATTTTCTCATTTGTTTCGTTTTTCCAGCATGAGAGCTATACTGTTTGTTATATTCCTCTCACCTTTTTTTCTGGGTGTTATAAAGCTCATTGTCATATTGAAACTCTGTGAAAAACATAGGGTAGCCCTTTTGGTAAACAGATTTTCCTTTTTCCTTTGGTCTTGATTTTCTATTGCAGGTAAGTTCATATTTTAATGTATTTTATTTTAAGCTGCTTCAGATTAATTGGTAATTATCCAATATATAAATGTATCGTAAAAAGTCGAGATAAACAAGATTTGTGGATTTGAAATTTTCTTTTTTTAATTTAAATTTAATTAGTCAACAACTAATTAGTTTTTGATATAATGTTCATTAGTTGCATATAATACCCAGTGCTCATCACATCACGTGCCCTGCCTAATACCAATCATCCAGTTAACCCACTGCCCCTCCCCCACATCCAGCAGCCCTCAGTTTGTTTTCCAGAGTCAAGAGTCTCTCATGGTTTGTCTACCTCCCTGATTTCTTCCCATTCAGTTTTCCCTCCCTTCCCCATGATGCTCTACACTATTTCTTATATTCCAGTATGAGTGAAACCATATGATAATTATCTTTCTCTGATTGACTTATTTTACTTAGTAGAATACCCTCCAGTTCCATCCACATCAATGTAAATGGTAGCTATCCATCCTTTCTGATGGCTAAGTAATCTTCCATTGTATAGATGAACCACTTTCTTCTTTATCCATTCATCTGTTAGGGACATCTTGGCTGTTTCCACAGTTTGGCTATTGCAGATATTGCTGCTATGAACATTGGGGTGCAGTTGTCCCTTCTTTTCATTACATCTGTATTTTTGGCGTAAATACCCAGTAGTATAATTGTTGGGTTGTAAGGTAGCTCTATTTTTAACGTTTTGAGGAACCTCTGTACTGTTTTCCAGAGTGGCTGTACCAGCTTATATTCCCACCAACAGCATAAGGGGGTTCCCATTTCTTCACATCCTGGCCAACATTTGTTGCTTCCTGTCTTTTTAATTTTAGCCGTTCTAACTGATATAATGTGGTATCTCATTGTGGTTTGGATTTGTATTTCCCCGATGACAAGTGATGTGGAACATTTTTTCATGTGTCATTTGTATGTCATCTTTGGAGAAGTGTCCATTCATGCTGCCCATTTCTTGACTGGATTATTTGCTTTTTTTGGGTGTTGAGTTTGATAGGTTCTTTATAGATCATAGGTACCAACCCTTTATCTGATATGTCATTTGCAATATCTTCTCCCATTTCATAGGTTGCCTTTTAGTTTTGTTGACTATTTCTTTTGCTATACAGAAGCTTTTTATCTTGATGAAGTCCCAGTAGTATATTTTTGCTTTTGTTTCCCTTGCCTTTCATTTAGACAAGAGACATGTCTTGCAAGAAGTTGCTGTAGCCAAGGCTAAAGAGGTTATAGCCTGTGTTCTCCTCTAGGATTTTGATGGATTCTTGTCTCACATTTAGGTCTTCCTTCCATTTTTTTTTTTTTTTATTTGACAGAGAGAAATCACAAGAGAGGCAGGCAGAGAGAGAGGAAGGGAAGCAGGCTCTCCGCTGAGCAGAGAGCCCGATGTGGGACTCGATCCCAGGACCCTGAGATCATGACCTGAGCCGAAGGCAGCGGCTTAACCCACTGAGCCACCCAGGTGCCCCTCTTCCTTCCATTTTGAGTTTATCTTTGTATATAGTTTAAGAGAATTGTCCAATTTCATTCTTCTGCATGTGGCTGTCCAGTTTTCCCAGCACCATTTATTGAACAGAATGTCTTTTTTTCCACTGGATATTCTTTCCTGCTTTGTCAAAGATTAGTTGACCATAGAGTTGAGGGTCCATTTCTGGGCTCCTACTCTGTTTCATTGATAAATGTGTCTGTTTTTGTGCCAGTACTATGCTGTCTTAATGATTATAGCTTTGTAATACAGCTTGAAGTCAGGCATTGTGATGCCCCCAGTTTTGGTTTTCTTTTTCAACATTCCTGTATTTGGGGTCTTTTCTGTCTCCATATAAATATTAGGATTGTTTGTTCCAGCTCTGTGAAAAATGTTGATGGGGCATCCCTGTTGTGTTCCTGACTTTAAGGGAAAAGCTCTTAGTTTTTCCCCATTGAGAATGATATTACATTTGGGCTTTTTGGAGATGGCTTTTATGATATTGGGGTATGTTCTCTCTATCCCTAACTTTGAAGAGTTTTAATCAGGAAAGGTTGCTGTATTTTGTCAGATGCTTTTTCTGGATCAGTTGAGAGGATTGTATGGTTCTTGTCTTTTCTTATATTAATGTGATCTCACATTGGTTGATTTGCAAATGTTGAACCACCGTTGTATCCCAGGAATAAACCCCACCTGATTGTGGTGAATAATCCTTTTAATGTACTATTGGATCCTATTGGCTAGTATCTTGGTGAGAATTTTGACATTCATGTTCATCAGGAATATTGGTCTTTAATTCTCCTTTTTGATGGGGTCTCTCTCTGGTTTGGGGATCAAGGTAATGCTGGCCTCAGAATGCGTTTGGAAGTTTTCCTTCTATTTCAGTTTTTTGAAAGCAGCTTCAGTAGAATAGGTATTATTTCTTCTTTAAATGTTTGGTAGAATTCCCCTCGAAGCCATCTCATCCTGGACTCTTGTTTTTTGGGAAGTTTTTGATTACTCCTTCAGTTTTCTTGCTGCTTAGATTTTCTATTTCTTCCTGTTTCAGTTTTGGTCTGTTTAGATTTTCTATTTTTCCTGTTTTAGTTTTGGTAGTTTATAAATTTCCAGGAATATATCCATTTCTTCCAGATTGCCTAATTTAGTGGTATATAGTTTCTCATAGAATGTTCTTAAAATTGTCTGTATTTCCTTGGTGTTCGTCATGATCTCTCCCCTTTCATATATGATTTTATTAATTTGAGTCCTTTTTCTTTTCTTTTCAATAAGTCTGGCTAGAGGTTCATCAATCTTATTAATTCTTTCAGAGAACCAGCTTCTATTTTGTTGATCTGTTCTACTGTTGTTCTGGTTTCCATTTCATTGATTTCTGCTGTAAGCTTTACTATTTCTCTTCTCCTGCTTGGTTTAAGCTTTATTTGCTGTTCTTTCTCCAGGTCCTTTAGGTTTAAGTTTATCTTGTGTATTTGGGATTTTTCTAATTTTTTGAGAGAGGACTGTTTGCAGTGTACTTCCCTCTTAGGGACACTTTTGCTGTATCCCAAAGGTTTTGAACCATTGTGTTTTCATTCTCATTTGTTTCCATGAATTTTTGAAATTCTTCTTCAATTTCCTGGTTAACCCATTCATCTTTATGAGGATGCTCTTTAACTTCCAAGTGTTTGAGTTCCTTCCAAATTTCCTCTTGTGATTGAGTTCACATTTCAAAGCATTTTGGTCTGAAAATATGCAGGGAGTAATCTCAGTCTTTTGGTATCAGTTGAGACCTGATTTGTGACCCAGTACGATCTATTCTACAGAAAGTTCCATTTGCACTTGAGAAGAATGAGTATTCTGTTTTGCAATGGAATGTTCTATACATATCTGTGAAGTCCATCTGGTCCAGTGTGTCATTCAAAGCCCCTGTTTCTTTGTTGATCTTCTATTTAGATGATCCATACATTGCTGTGAGTAGGGTGTTGAAGTCACCTACTGTTAATATATTATTTTCAATGTCTTTCTTTACTTTGGTTATTAATTGGTTCATGTAATTGGCTCCTCCCATTTTGGGGGCATAGATATATACAAGTGTTAGATCTTCTTGTTGGATAGACCCTTTAAGTATGATATAGTGTTCCTCTTCATCTCTTACTCCAGTCTTTGGTTTAAAATCTAGTTTGTCGGATATGAAGATTGCTATCCCAGCTTTCTTTTTGAGAGCAGCTCGAGGCAGAAGTTTCCTTACCTATAGAGGGATGAACATCAGACTAACATTTTCCACAGAAACCTGGCAGGCCAGAAAGCATTGGCATGATATATTCAGGGTACTAAACATGCAGCCAAGAATTTTTTATCCAGCAAGCCTGTCATTCAGAATGGAAAGAGGAATAAAAAGCTGCCAGGGCACACAGAAACTGAAGGAACATGTGACCACCAAGCCCACCCTGCAAGAAATATTAAGGGGGATCCTACAAGTAAAAACAGACTCCAAGAGTCACATAAACCAGAAAGAAACTGAGATATTCTACAGAAACAGAGACTTTACAGGAAATACAGTGGCACTAAATAGATACAATAGTTACTCTGAATATAAATGGGCTTAATAGTCCAACTAGAAGACATGGGGTATCAGATTAGATAAAAAAGCAGGCCCCATCCAGGTTCTGTCTACAACTCATTTTAAACCTAAAGATACCTCCAGACTGAAACTGTGGGAATGGAGAGCCATCTACCACACTAATGGACCTCAAAAGAAATTTGGATTTGATTTTTGTTGAAAAGATAATTTGCTGTTAAGCAAGCTTTTTCTTGAAATTTTTAAGACTTTACTACCAATAAAAATCTTCGGATTTGTGTATGTGTTTTAAATATATACATAGGTGTAAATATTTTAAACAACACTGAATAATATGTGAATAGCTGAAAAGAATCAGTCCCTTTACAAAACATTAATAGTTAAAATGGTCTTAAAAAATACTGGCAACCCACTAAGGGCAGGTCATTTTAGATTATTTAAATGGAAAGTAAAATATTTGATAGTTTTTTTTTTTCTCCCAGAACTACATTCTGTTTTGCAGTCAGATAAGTATTTAATTTTCTGTAGGGTAATAATAAATTTTTTAAATCAAATGGTAATCATAATGGAGAGATTGCTGAATAGAATGTAAGATGTAAAGTATAATGAACACTAAATTGCTTTAAAGACACAAAAGGCCAAAAAAAAAAAAAAAAGAAAAAAAAAGAAAAGAAACAAAAGGCAGCTGTGGCATATCCAGAACTCTATTTCAAGAGTTTTGGATTATTTATTTTGAGAAAATTTGTTTCTTTGAACGATTTTTTTGGGGTAGTAGGAAATTATAGAGTACACCTACATTAAATAGTGTAGAGAACCTGACCTGATAATGAATTTACTTTGGATTCAGAAGGTACACTATTTGCAGATTATCTAGATATGACTGTAATTGGCAGTCTTTATAACTCAATTCATTATACACTTGAAATATATAAAAGCCAAAACAAAAATTTGCTGGTTCTTCTCCTGAGAAACTTTAGGGGAATGAGTTTATTTTGAGTAAATATGACTAAAAATATTCTAAAGCAAAAGAGAAAAGAAGGCCAATTATGATGATGAAACTTTATTTCCCATCCATTAGTATACATTCATTAAAATAAATAATTACAGGCCTATAGAAAATGTCCTAAATCAGTTTTATTTACAATAATCTAGGTAAATTTGTAAAGATTGCCAGAACATGGGGCGCCTGGGTGGCTCAGTGGGTTAAGCCGCTGCCTTCGGCTCAGGTCATGATCTCAGAGTCCTGGGATCGAGTCCCGCATCGGGCTCTCTGCTCAGTGGAGAGCCTGCTTCCCTTCCTCTCTCTGCCTGCCTCTCTTGTGATTTCTCTCTGTCAAATAAATAAAATCTTTAAAAAAAAAAAAAAAAAAAGATTGCCAGAACATTAGCTAAATCCCAGTGTTTTCATGTTTGTACTGGGAGCTTCAGGAAAAAGTAAAATACTGATAGATGAGAAATGTTTTCATCATATTAATTAAATATAAAAGCAAAGGGTTAGTTACAGAGCTTGATCAGAGACAATGAGAAAGTCAGAGTTGCTCTCTAACTCCACATAATTAATATTTGTCAGGCATTAAAAAGGATTGAAAGAAAAAAGTTCAGAATTAAGCTAAACAATTTGGTCTCAACATCATTAAAAATAAGCTCCCACCTGCTTCTAATTTTCTTGTTGATTACAAAGGTCATTGGCTGTTTGAACAGTGAGGGAAAAAGGAGCTTTTAGAAGAGCATGCAAATGAAAGCTCAAGCAAAGAGTCCTGTATGTTAATGAGTGAGGGATGTTGATCAGTATGCAGTGGCAGACTCTGACTATGATAAACATGCTTGAATATCTTTCAATTCACAAGGACACTCATTTAGGTGTGCAAGTCAGCAACATAAATCCATTATTTGAAATTGTGCTAAGACCTTCAATTACCTTTGTGAAAATAGGTGGTATTTTTATATTTTATAGGATTTGGTCTAATAGTCTTAAAATAGAGCTTAAAATTCTACCCAAATTACAGAACTTTTTAAAATATGATACTAAATTACATTATCTGTGATCTTTTATAAACACACCATTTCTTCTTTCTTATGTGGTTTTTCAGCCTTCTACAAGAACAGTATAATAGCCATTATTCACTGAGCACTAACAATGAACTAGGTGTTTTCTATCTATTATCTCCATTAATCATCACACCAACCCTGCTTGTAAGGAATTCCTAGTAAGAAATCATTAATCTAATTTTATGGAAGAAAAACTAAAGGCTCAATTCTCTGAGGTGATAGATTTAGAATTATTGCCTTTTTAGCTATAATACTCCCTCAAAATTCCTACCACTGCGGTTCTTAATAAGGAATACTTACAATATCACCTAAGACATTTTTGAACTTTTTTGGAGTTGGACTTAATGTCTGAAACTTCTGTTCAATATGTTTTTGGTGCTAAAGGATCTCTGTATTTTATTTATTTATAATTTTAAAGAGAGCAACAGTTACACTGATATGCACTCTCAGTTGAGAAGTACCGTTAGTGCCATTATAGAATATAGTTACCAAAACACTGGTTCCTGCTCTCACTAGAATTTAGATACAAATTCATGGTCCTGGACTCTGGGTCCTAGAGAAATTTGGCTTCTATGCTAGTATTACCAGCTAATGTATATTGATCTCTTATTATGTGCTTGATACTATTCTAAGCAGTTTATGTATAATAACTGTTTAATCTTCACAGTGGCATTACTTCACAGATACTTTTTTTAAAATATTTTATTTATTTATTTGACAGAGAGAAAGTGATCACAAGTAGGCAGAGAGGCAGACAGAGAGAGAGGAGGAAGCAGGCCCCCTGCTGAGCAGAGAGCCCGACATGGGGCTCGATCCCAAGACTCTGGGATCATGACCCCAGCCGAAGGCAGAGGCTTTAACCCACTGAGCCATCCAGGTGCCCCTTCACAGATACTTCTATAAACTCATTTCTTAGATAAAGAACTGAGGCATAGAGTGTTAAGGAATTTGCACAAGATAACAGAATTTGAATGGATACTGTGTGAATACAGAGCCTACATTCTTAAAATATTCCCTGAATACTTACTAGTATGTCTATAGCACTTGAAGAATCTGTTTTCTAGATTATGAAACATTTCACATATCCAGATTAATATGTGTATCATCGATGACAGATACATAGAACAATAATAAAATGCATATTTAATTAAGATAAAGAACATAATAAGAATTATACCCTTAGTTACTATGTGGTTTTGTAATGTATTTGAAATAAAGTTAGATTCATTTGTGTCTATTTATATTGCATTTTATTTTATTTATTTATTTTTAAAGATTTTATTGATTTATTTGACAGAGAGAGAGAGATCATAAGTAGGCAGAGAGGCAAGCAGAGGGAGAGGGGAAAGCAGGCTCCCTGCTGAGCAGAAAGCCCGATGACGGGCTCGATCCCAGGACCCTGAGACCGTGACCTGAACAGAAGGCAGAGGTTTTAACCCACTGAGTCACCCAGGTGCCCCTATATTGCATTTTGTTTTATTTTTAAAAAATTTTCCTCCTATGTTGCATTTTAGATATTTTTCCATCTTTGTTGATTTACCTTGAATTTGCTTTCTGATAAACACATGTGTATGTGGATAGGTATTCACACACATAAATTATTCTCCTTACTTTTCTTTTTTTTTTTTAAGATTTATTTATTTATTTATTTATTTGACAGACAGAGATCACAAGTAGGCAGAGAGGCAGGCAGAGAGAAAGGGGGAAGCAGGTTCCCTGCTGAGGAGAGAGCCCGATGCGGGGCTCGATCCCAGGACCCTGGAATCATGACCTGAGCCGAAGGCAGAGGGCTTTAACCCACTGAGCCACCCAGGCGCCCCTCTCCTTACTTTTCTTACATACAAGTGGGTTTTTTTGTGCTTTACTTTCTTCACTAATAATATAATTCTAGAAATACTTCCCATCTGTTCAAAATAACTTTCTAATTTTTCTCATAGATTTACAGTACTGCATTTCATTAAATACCATAGGTTGCTCACCTAATCTCCTATGGATGTGTATTCAGATTATTTCCAATATTTGTAATTGCAACTAATGTCATAATTAATACACTTTTGCACATGTAGTTTTAATTATTTGAGGTGTAACTTAAGGGTAATTCATAAAAGGATCGCTAGGTCAAAGGGTAAATGAATATGCAGATTGGTAATATTACCAACTTCTCTGTAATCCTGCACCATTGTGTAGTTCTAGCTGTATTTTATGAGTTCCTATTCTTCCATAACTCTATCAACAGAAGTGTTGACAACTTTTGAATTTTTTCCAGTGTTGTATGTCATATATAATGCTTCTCTATTTCAGTGAATTATTTGCACTTATTTGAAGGAGATCAAATATTTTTTCATGTATTTAAAAACTATTTTTAGGGCACCTGGGTGGCTCAATGGGTTAAAACTGGGATCGAGCCCTGCTTCGGGCTGTCTGCTTAGCAGGTTGCCTGCTCCCCCCACCCTCTCTCGGCCTGCTTCTCTGCCTACTTGTGGTCTCTGTCTGTCAAAAAAAAAAAAAATAGGAACTTTTTTTTTTTTTTTTTTTTATTTAACAGAGAGAAATCACAACCAGGCAGAGAGGCAGGCAGAGAGAGAGGAGGAAGCAGGCCCCCTGCGGAGCAGAGAGCCCGACGTGGGGCTCGATCCCAGGACCCTGAGATCATGACCTGAGCCGAAGGCAGTGGCTTAATCCACTGAGCCACCCAGGCGCCCCAATAGGAACTATTTTTATATCATAATTTCGAGCATTCTTTATTCATACTTTGCCCATTTTTATTTCAGAATATTTTAGTCTTTTTTGTCTTGTTCTTTTTAAAAGACTTCATAATTTATTATGGTAGTTTTTCCACCATATTTATTATTAGTGTTTAACACTTTCCCTGCTTTATTACTTATCTTTTAGTATCTTCCAAGAACTTTTTAAAATAATGTAATTTATTATTTTTAAATAGCAGATGCATTTTTGAATTACAGCTAGTTTCCTATCTTGCTTAGTCTTAAAAACTCTGAGGGCACCACCAGTTTTACCCCCACCCCCATCAAGGAAGAGACACAGAAATGACATTGTATCTACTGTGAAAGTGGAAATACACTTTTAATCTGGGTCATTTTTCCGTAGTCACAGTTTTGTGTGTTTTTTAATCTGTCTCTTTTAATCTGGGCCATTTTTCAGTGGTCAGAGCTTTGTGTGTGAGTCCTCGAATCAATTCACCACCATATAGATTTTAAAACTGAAACTCCGTAACACAGATATCTGGATTGTCAGTTTCTCCAAAAGCTAGTAACCACTTTAATACTCCATTTATTTCTCCTACTTCTCCTTCCTCTTCTTTCTGCCTCTCCCTATTTCCCTCACTCCCTATACCTCTTTCCTTTTATGAGGAATTTTCTAATTCCTTACCATTTCATTTATAATTTCAAAAACATTTATTTTAACATACATTTTAGTTTGTTTTAGATGTTTTATTTTTGTTGCTTTTTTTAGGATATCTAGTTTGTCATATTACCATATTATAGAAGTCGAAAGTATCAGACATTCTTTTTCAATACTATAGAAGAAGACACTATTCATTAACATTGATGCATCTGAATGAAAACTCCAACTGAGGCATTCCTTTCACCTTATTTTGCATTTCCCTTGTATGAGGATGTTTGAGAGAACGTTTTGAACAGATATTTTGTGTACTAAATATATATCCTCAAGCTGAAAAATAAAGTAGGCATCATCAAAAATAACAATGGAAAGAAGTACAGGTGTGAAGACCAAAAAAAAAAAAAAAATTCACATCATTAAGCTATATCCCCAAAGCAAATTAAAATGATTTACTCTTCTTAGGTGGTTTTTTTTTTAATTTAGGATTTTTCTCCTTACAACTTTATTCATTGACTTATTTAATATTCAATTTTATAATCAATAGATACACTTTATATAAAAATGTGATGAAACGGTCGGTTTTGGGTAATCGTTTCCAGCACCTATTTATGGACCAAATGCAGCTGTATAGGAAACACTGAAAAGCTTATTAAAAATAAATATCCTAGGACTTATACTTTTTCTTTTTTTTTTTAAGACAAATGGTTATCCTTATCTTTTTTATTTTATTTTTATTTATTTATTTGTCAGAGAGAGAGAGAGCGAGCACAGGCAGACAGAGTGGCAGGCAGAGACAGAGAGAGAAGCAGGCTCCCCGCTGATCACGGAGCCCGATGTGGGACTCAATCCCAGGACACTGGGATCATGAACTGAGCCGAAGGCAGCCGCTTAACCAACTGAGCCACCCAGGCGTCCCTCTTTCCTTTTTTTTTTTTAAGTAGGCTCCATCCTGGACATGGGGTCCAACATGGGGTCTCAACGACTCTGAGATCAAGATCTGAGCTGAGATCAAGAGTCATATGCTTAACCAATTGAGCCACCCAGCACCCCAGAACTAACCCGTTTTAATACATATAAATAGTAATACAGATAGAGAAAGGGAAGGTTAAAAAAATAAATTGCCTAAAGTTGTACAGCTGGTATCTGACACAAGTGAGTTGACACATAGTGTAAGGGCCTGTTTAGCCAGAGCGATGCCATCTGGTTAAACAGTGATTTTGTTGTTTATGCAGTAAAACTTAAACTGCCCCCCGCACCCCCCCCAACCAGGGGATTACTTAAAAACAAGTCCTGGAAACCAGTCACAGGTAACAAAGCCCAAATACAAGGGTGGGTCAGGGCAGGTGGAGGTATCCAGTCGGTGGGGGTGCATACTGTCTCCCTGGCTACCAAGGAGTATGGGTCCCGCCCTTTGGGTGCCTTTTGGGCACCAATTCTGACCAAGGTGATAGACTAGTTCAAATATCTACTAGGGTAAATTGTAATTCAATTGGCCACCTGTGTGTGACCTAGCATGACTGTGCAGCTTTCTCTATGTGTTACAATCTCATTGGCCACCTGTGCGTGGTCAGGCCCAACCACATGGCCCTTGCCCTTTAAAAGTTAGTAAGTCAGGGAGAGGTCTCCTCTTTGCAAGAGCCAGCCCTGGCCGGTCAGTTTGATTCTCCATGCTTGGTGTGAAATAAAGCTTTGCTTGACCTTCGCTTTGTATCAGTCTTGCTCCTTTGACCATGGACCCAATAATAGTTATGTCTAAAGATGCTGGTGTTGGATATATTTTCTATGACATTTGTGTCAGTTTTCCAGTTTTTCAAATTATCTATTTGTCCATCATGAAGACAATGCAGCTGAATGGTATGAACTATGTAGAAATATCCCAAATTTAGTACAAAGTAATAAAATTTATTTAGTTGTTAGTTAGAATTTTCCAAACTCTAATAGAAAAGTAAACACTAAGAAGAGTGGGTAGAAATCAATAGTTTAATGTGATATATGTTTATTCCTGAAATTGATGTCATGATATATTTTGTGGTAGAGACAATAAATTATAAGAGACTAAATACATTGTAAATACAAATTTATTTGGAAAATAAAAGTATATAGACAATTTACTTATAACTGATGTTACATAATTTTGTTGATAACAGTGAATTGCTGGGGTGAATGAATATGAAATAGAAAGGAGAACATTTCATGAAGCTCTTTTCACTGAATGTCATTTCTTAAACCAAGCAAAATGGAACCTGGGTGAAACCTAAAGGGTAGACAGTTATCCTCTAGGGTATGTAAAAGACCCAGAAAGGGGATTGTCTCATATTTATTTCTAATTTGGAATGTTAATCTGTATGAATAACTTCTCTAGTTTCTTAACTTCTCTTGACCCAAACTTTCTCTGCTCTTTTGTTTTCTGAGGACATACTTCATAAAGAAAATATATAGGGAAGTTCAGACATGTTTAAGGAAAAGAGATATATTCTGCTGACTCTGCCTCAATACTACATCTCTAAGTGTATACTATCCCATAGGACTTTCAAGGTAAAAGCCTCAGATTCAGTATCAACAAATGCTTATGTACTATCATTAATAACAAAATGTATACTTCATTGAAAAAGCTCTATTTGTTCAGTGGACCAGATGCCAGAAATCAGGCCCTGGTAGAAATAGTCAAATATAGCTGAGGAAATATAATATAGGAAAAGAAGATAAAAGTAGACTAAGGAGAAAAGAAATAAGACAGCATGAGTTACGTCCTCTACTCCCTGTCTCCAAATCCAGGAGTTGGACTGAATTGCTGATAGTTAGCCTGAAATGCAGCCAACCTAATATTGACTTGATGTAGCCAGTATCTCAAATAAACCTCAGCTGTTATAGTGTGGGAGCCAAGAGACTTCACACGGGAGCATGCTAGGAAGTGCAATGGATATGTTGTTAATAGTATTTGGTGTTATCATGAATTGCAGGAATGCGTGGGGATTCTATAGAAGAAGACACTATTCATTAACATTGATGCATCTGAATGAAAACTCCATCTGAGACATTCCTCTAACTTTATTTTGCATTTGTAGAAATGGCCAAAACTGAACTGTTTTTTTGAAGAAACAAAATTTTTTCCTACATTATTTCCAGCCTTGAGAAAACCAGAGGGAGATCTTTCAGTTGTAACAAAGCTGAACTATCAAAAAATCTTGTGTAAATAGAAATCTTAAGCTAGTTCAGGTACAAAATGCAGCCAAAGTTGTTTTTTCATCATGTGAACAATGACAATCAGCTGTTCCTTTGATAATGGCTTTCTAGTTGACCATTTTGTTCTTGCAGCATATTAGGAAAAATAAACTGGCCAATAGAGTCTTTTTTTTTTCTTTTTTGCCTTTTTAAAAAAAATTAACATATAATGTAATACTTGGGGTACAGGTGTGGTACTGTGACTCATCAGTCTTACACAATTCACAGCATTCCCCATAGCACATACCCTCCCCAATGTCCATCACCTAGCAACCCCATCTCTCCCACCTTCCTCTCCACTCTAGCAACCCTCAGTTTGTTTCCTGAGATTAAGAATTTCTTGTGCTTTGTCTCCCTCCCTGGTTTCATCTTGTTTTGCTTTTCTTCTCTTCCGCTATGATCCCTCTGCCTTGTTTCTCAAATTCCACATATCAGTGAGATCATATGATAATTATCTTTCTCTGGTTGACTTATTTTGCTTAGCATAACCTTCTAGTTCCATCCTCGTTATTGTAAATGGCAAGATTCCATTTTTTGGTGGCTGCATAATATTTCCCGTGTGTGTGTGTATGAGAGAGAGAGAGAGAGAGAGAGAGAGAGTTAATGTCTTCTGCCCGTTTCTTGACTGGATTATTTATTCTTTGGGTGTTGACTTTGATAAATTCCTTATAGATTTTGGATACTAGCCCTTTATCTGATGTCATTTGCAAATATCTTCTCCCACTCTGTCAGTTGTCTTTTGGTTTGTTGACTGTTTTATGTTTATGGATTAGAAGAACAAATATTGTTAACATGTCTATGCTACTTAGAACAATCTATATATTTAATGCAATTCCTATCAAAATACCATCAAGTTTTTTTCAAAGAAATGGAACAAAAAATCCTAAAATTTTATGGAACCAGAAAAGACCCTGAATAGCCCGAGGAATGTTGAAAAAGAAAACCAAAGCTGGCAGCCACATAATTCTAGACTTCAAGCTCTATTACAAAGCTGTAATCATCAAGACAGTATGGTACTGGCACAAAAACAGACTCGTAAATGAATGGAACAGAATAGAGAGCCCAGAAATGGACCCTCAATTCCATGATCAACTAATCTTTGATAAAGCAGGAAAGAATGTGCAATGGAAAAAATACAGTCTCTTCAACAAATGGTGTTGGGAAAACTGGACAGCCACATGGAGAATAATGAAACTGGATCATTTCCTTATACCATACACAAAAACAGACTCCAAATGTATGAAAGACTTCAATGTGAGACAAGAATCCATCAAAATCCTGAGGAGAATACAGGCAGCCATCTCTTTGACCTCAGCCACAACAACTTCTTCCTAGAAACATTGCCAAAGGCAAGGGAAGCAAGGGCAAAATGAACTATTGGGACTTTATGAAGATAAAAGTCTTTTGTACAGCAAAGGCCAGTAGAATCTTGACAGGCCATGTTGCATCCTAAAGATCCTTTTTTTAAGACTGCTTTGTTTGACTTCAATTTTAAAGAATCTAAATATTTTTATTCTCACCCTAGATGTTCAGATAACTCATTTCAAAGCTATAAGGGTGATTTCTGACATGGGGTAAACGAGGCCACATGGGAATAAATTTAATCTAAAAATCTCTGCAAAGGATAGAGTTACATTAGAACTTCAATAAGGCTTTCATCATCCCTGAGGAAGAGACTTGAGTTCTATTAAGATATTAAGACATCAGCTGAAGGAAGCCATTTTGGCTGCAGGACTGGGAGAGTGGACAGTGCCTCTGAGAGGGCATCAGAAAGGTGGGAACACAAAATATCTGCTGAGGCTAGAAAACTCTCCTTTTTTTTTTTTTCTTCTTTTCCTGGGTCTCAGTTGGTATTTCAGGGTAGAAAGAGGTGTTGGAATTTGGACTTTGATGGGTAGGAAAGGTTGCTGAGTTGGAGAATCAAGACATATATACTTAAAACTATATATAACCTCCCAGGAGGAGCCCCTGAGAACTGGGAACACCAGCCTAGATCAGAGATCAGATAAAGCAAACCCCCTGACTTTCAGCAAATTATACTCTTAGTTTAGATCTAGTGCCTGTGTCTTGATTAAGTGTATTTTAATGCCCAGTTTCTCTTTCTTCTTAAATATTCTACAGTCTAGAGAATTTGGCCCTAGGTTTAATAGTCTTTTTTGAGCTTTTGGGTGACTTCATATCAGTAAAGATACATAAGGTGAAAAAGAAGTTTGAAATATGATCTTGGGTTAAAAACTTGATTTGGGGGGCACCTGGGTGGCTCAGTGGGTTAAAACCTCTGCCTTCGGCTCAGGTCATGGTCCCGGGGTCCTGGGATCGAGCCCCACATCGGGCTCTCTGCTTGGCAGGGAGCCTGCTTCCTCCTCTCTCTCTATGCCTGCCTCTCTCCCTACTTGTGATCTATCTGTCAAATAAATAAATAAAATCTTAAAAAAAAAAAACAAAAACAAACTTGATTTGGACTCCACAAAGTTATCTCCTATCTTAGCTGTCACCCACCCTTCAGTAATAATGGATCATGGTGGCTATGGATATTGTCATCTTTGTCAGATCCTGAACAGCAAGGTTAATATCCTAAAAAATAGTCAATATGAAAATTAAACCCTCCATTTATCAGTAATAAGATAATCCTATCATGTCCAAGTTTCTCTAAATACTCATAAAATATATTTTTTCACACCAACTGGATTACTTTGTATCAAGGCCTTTAGTTCACTTGATTTGGAAACATTTCCTTCCTGTACTTCAGGTGAATTTATCATCTCTAAATTGATCTGTTGATTTATGACTAAATAAATTCGTAGGAGGCAGTGATTCTGGCATATGATTTGCCGCAAATAATTGAACATTAATTCTTATATCCAAATAATTTAGAAGGCGCTGCTTCATGATCACCATGGCCATAGGTTATCACCATCCATAAGTCTCAGACTACTATGCCTGTATTGTTGCCTAGTGAGAGGATCTGTAAATTACAACAAGAAATGAAATAGGAGTAGGTATGTCTATCACTTACCTTTGGTCTGAATGACAGTCTAAGATACTGGATGACTGTTTCATGATTCTCTTTTTAAGTTGGTAACAGTGGGTCACATCTGTTTCTGTTTTGTCTTCACTATTCCAGTTTAGGAAGCATCCTGACATCCTCATTTATATTCTTCGTCTTGATAAACAGCCCGATATTTCATGCACTGTTACCAATGTATGAAGGTTAGAGAATTAAAATATAGCTTATATGGGTTCCTTTTACTTGATACAGTAATATATTTCTGAAGATTAGATTTTGGATTCCTCCAGAATAGTCCACCCCATTGTACTTACCAGATAGTCAAAACACCAAAGACTATGACAGGGAAGATAGGTGAAAGTATAAAAAATGTGATAATTGAAAGCTATTTAAAAATTTTGAGCAGATTTGATTTCCAAATCCAAAGACTTAATATTATAGTGAAGGAACACAAGAGTTCTGTCAAAGGGCCAAAAGTTAGGTCCCTTTCGTTTTTGATTGCAGATGAATAACAATAAACTCAATATGCTTGCAGAACAAAGTAGATTCCCCAGCTGCTAGAAGCGTCCATGGAGAGGACTGGAATCTGAAGAGTGATTTCATTATTGCAGTGAGCTTTGAGGTGCCTTTGAAACTCCAGATCGAAATTTTAGCTTTCTTTTTTGCCTGTAATGTTCCCCTAATTTACCTATACTTTATGTGAACAAACAAAAATCCTTGCCTCCTCAACACTCAGCTGAATTTCCATTTCCACAGTGATGCTCAACTAAAACTAATCTGAAAGAGTTCTCTTTCTCTTCTCAGCATCTCTAGGGGCATCTCCTAAAATGTGTAGGAAATAAAAAAGCATTTATCCAACATGTTTACAGATGTTAGGTGTTCCATGATCAACTCAATTTGGAAAATATTCTGTTAAAATGAACAGGCTTGGTTAATATATGAGTTTTGAGATTGAGAAATATAGCATGTTAATTTGAGCTATGAGCTTTAAGAATGAAGTGTAAGATGGCAAATTTCACAGTTGTGTTTGATATCCAGCAATTTTTTCAGTGTAGTAAAAGGCTAGTGAGTATTCTATAGATTAGTTGGGAAATACTTTGATTCTATGAAAATTAATATATAAGCCATTTATTTTATACTTAATTCTATGCTATCATTAATTGTTCAACTTCCCATATGTGTGTTATTTTTTCTTAAGGTAAAGGCACATGAAATAGAAGTTTATGCATGCTCTCTTCTCTCAATCCCATGGTACCTAATAGTTACACTGAGTACTGAATTACTTAAAATTCTGAGTACACTGAGTACTGAATTACTTAAAAAATTACTTGAATTACTTAAAAAATTACTTGAATTACTTAAAAAAAAACACATTAATTTCTGTGTGTTTTCAATATGGAGAATCTCCCTACTAGTTTGTCTAGACCTTTAACCCACTCTTGACAACTACATTTTTGTACACAAGAGTCTGTTTTCATACTGGATCATATATATCTTACTCTAATAATGCGTATATACTACCTATGTCAATTTACCAGATATGTAAAAGTGTTATATAATATTATAGCAAGTGGTACTTGAGTTTTTCAGGGAAGAGGTAGAATCATACTTTTCCAAAATAATTCTTTATCTCTATCTCCATTTCTATCAACTATGCATATTTTTGCTTTCTTAGTTAAATATATTGCCCCCAAACTAAATTTTTCTCATTTGAATTTTCTTCTATTAGTAAATTACTTTGTACAATTGGAGTGTTTTTATAACAAAAAAGAACTTCCATTAAACTCAACTGAGAAATGTCATAAGTTAGAATAATACTGAGTACTAGATTTTTTCTTTGCTTGAAGTGCACATCCTTACAAAGCAAGTGATTAATTCTTACCTAATAGTTACCCTTTCATTAGAATCAACCTTTTGACTTTCCCTGAATTGGTATACTTCCTTTCTGTCTTCCTTCAATATTAATGGTTAATCCCATTCTTAGAGACATGTACCTCTATGAAATAGCTCCTCCTCATCTTAAATATGAATATGATTTTTATAAATCTCAATAGTTTCTGGGCTGTGATATGTTTATCTCCTTGCTATTTTGTCAGTACACGTCATTTGATCTACAAAGCGTGTCAATCTGCACATTCCCTAAGCATGACTTAAGGTTGAAGAAAAAATGGAGAACATAAGTATATTTTATCAAAAATTAATTTCTTCAAAATAATCATCAATCATCAGTATCTTTTTAATTCAAATAATGCTCTTGTTACACTCTTTACACACTCATAAACTGGCATTTTTTTAACTTGATACACTTTCCTTTGAAGTAAAAAACATAATATGCCATAAACTTGGGTAATGATCAATAGCTCACAATGTGGAGTTATATTATAGAAACTATCACTTATATCTTTATTAAATCTTCCATCTCAGTGCTACCAATGCAAGTACAATGTGATTTTTACATAGTTATAATTCCTAAGGTTTAATGATGAAAAATTGCAAATTTAGCTTTCTTTTTGAAGTAACTCATAAGGTTTACATGTAAAACCACCAACTATGCTAATAAGAGAAAATGTGAAAAATGTGAACAGATCACAGTATCAGTTATTTTACTATCATGTAAAATGGTGTAGAATAGAGAGGTTTTGGAAGAACTGTTCACCAGGAGATGTAGTTTACATAAAAATAGGGGGAAATACTGAAGAAATTTGTAGGAAAAAAGCTTGTAAATTAAACATGCATCTTGAGGGACAAACTGGTTCTCTTACTTTGGCTCCAACAGAGATATCCTCCTATTTTCTTGCTAGTAGAACCCACTTTTGATAAGGAATTGACATGGGTGTGCTAAGGAAAGATGGGTACCACCACAAAGTAGGATTTTTTTTTTTTTTTGTCCTTAAGTCAACCATAGAAATCTCTTTCTTCTCTTTTAGAGAGTACTTTAGAATTGGACATTGATCCAGTTCAGTTTATTGAGAAGTCAGGGTAATATGCTAGGAAACTGATAAGAGATTTAAAGAAATTTCCCCCCTTTTCCCTCTTACTTTGGAAAAGGTACTGCTTGTTGTAGTGACATCATTCTTGCAAATATTGGGGAAATCAGGAGTTGTGCAGAGCAGCTGATCTATGTCCCTGACATTGGTGAGCATCTGAGTTAACCCCAGATTTACCATTTTCTGGATTTTTGTCATGGAAAGAATAAAATTATGTGGTTCAAGCCACTTTTAGTTTTAGAAGTCTGCCTAAAGTTTATTGGTGTGTATGTGTCTGGTTAAGCAATTTGAACCTGGTTGAATAATATAAGGTTACTTTCCTGATGTCACTAAAGGCCTTTTTAAACTAGATAAGGCAACATAAGTGAGTGCTGTTTTTGCTTTCAGACTGTCTTTAATAGAAGCAATAAGCTAGTGGCCAATAGGCCCTGAAATACTCTTGATTGGTCTTCATGGTATATACACTTTTTTGTCAACTTTTGCCACATCCCTGCAACGTACTGGCCTGCTTTACATATTAACATAATCTAATTGGCCACTATATTAATATGATTAGAGCTTCTTGGTTAAAAGTCTAGAAAATTAATCCTTGAAACATTTATGTAACCATCTTAAAGCTTTGAAAGGAAAATTTGGGATATTCTAAACATTTTCTGTGTCAATTCTATCACTAAATATTTACTTTTAAGAAAACAGATGTGGCTGCATGAGATGAAGATATTTAATCTTTATAATCTGCTAATTTTAGTGACAGAATCATGAAGAAAGTCTTAACTAATGATATTGTCAAATTTGTTAACTAAAATATAGTACATACAATCATTAAAAATAAGTTATTTCATATTTTTCTCAGTTTGATCTGTTCCAAAAAAACTAAAGACCAAGTAACTGATCTAAGCTCTGAGAAGGAACATGTATGAATTACACTAGACAATTTTATATAGATATAAAGCAGATACATTTTATAATTTTTTTGAGGATCCATAAGATCCTCAAAAGGATCATGGTTGCTTACATACAGAATCAGCACTTGATCACAATTTTGATTGTGCTTATAGAACTATATTTGTGGAAAATTTCTTATCAAAATTTGCATTTTTAAATTGCAAGCCAAATAAAAGAACTGTATTGACATGACTGAAGATGGCATGGGAAATTGTGAGCCACTCAAAAATTTGCAATAATTTTGTGAAATTATCCATCATTGATTTATCAGTTTAGGGCAACTTCTTACAAAGTCAGCATAATAGTTTCTACTTTCATTCTACCATTTTGAGACACTGGGAAAGTGATATAATTTCTTCAAATTATCTTTGATAGTAGTTTTATCTACCTCTACTTCAAACATATGAAGGTAAATGGTAAGAATCTTTGTGAATGATCCTTGGAGAAAATGTGATGGTAAAAGACTGGAAGTATTTGAGAAATGTGCTATTTTGGTTAAAAACTTGATATTTAGGATATTTATTGGTATAGTAGAAAATGCAAATAAATGAAAATCTTTTGAAAGGGAAGTATTAAATACATGGGCTTCAAATTTGTGTTTTTTTTTTCTTCCCCATTTTATTTATTTTTTTCAGTGTAACAGTATTCATTGTTTTTGCACAACACCCAGTGCTCCATACAAAACGTGCCCTCCCTATTACCCACCACCTGTTTCCCCAAGCTCCCACCCCTGACCCTTCAAAACCCTCAGGTTGTTTTTCAGAGTCCATAGTCTCTTATGGTTCGCCTCCCCTCCCCAATGTCCATAGCCCCCTCCCCCTCTCCCAATCCCACCTCCCCCCAGCAACCCCCAGTTTGTTTTGTGAGATTAAGAGTCATTTAGGGTTTGTCTCCCTCCCAATCCCATCTTGTTTCATTTATTCTTCTCCTATCCGCCTAACCCCCCATGTTGCTTCTCCATGTCCTCATATCAGGGAGATCATATGATAGGTGTCTTTCTCCGATTGACTTATTTCACTAAGCATGATACGCTCTAGTTCCATCCACGTCGTTGCAAATGGCAAGATTTCATTTCTTTTGATGGCTGCATAGTATTCCATTGTGTATATATACCACTTCTTCTTTATCCATTCATCTGTTGATGGACATCTAGGTTCTTTCCATAGTCTGGCTATTGTAGACATTGCTGCTATAAACATTCGGGTACACGTGCCCCTTCGGATCACTATGTTTGTATCTTTAGGGTAAATACCCAGTAGTGCAATTGCTGGGTCATAGGGTAGTTCTATTTTCAACATTTTGAGGAACCTCCATGCTGTTTTCCAGAGTGGTTGCACCAGCTTGCATTCCCACCAACAGTGGAGGAGGGTTCCCCTTTCTCCACATCCTCGCCAGCATCTGTCATTTCCTGACTTGTTAATTTTAGCCATTCTGACTGGTGTGAGGTGATATCTCATTGTGGTTTTGATTTGTATTTCCCTGATGCCGAGTGACGTGGAGCACTTTTTCATGTGTCTGTTGGCCATCTGGATGTCTTCTTTGCAGAAATGTCTGTTCATGTCCTCTGCCCATTTCTTGATTGGATTGTTTGTTCTTTGGGTGTGGAGTTTGCTAAGTTCCTTATAGATTTTGGATACTAGCCCTTTATCTGATATGTCGTTTGCAAATATCTTCTCTCATTCTGTCAGTTGTCTTTTGGTTTTGTTAACTGTTTCCTTTGCTGTGCAAAAGCTTTTGATCTTGATGAAATCCCAATAGTTCATTTTTGCCCTTGCTTCCCTTGCCTTTGCCGTTGTTCCTATGAAGATGTTGCTACGGCTGAGGTCGAAGAGGTTGCTGCCTGCATTCTCCTCAAGGATTTGGATGGATTCCTTTCTCACATTGAGGTCCTTCATCCATTTGGAGTCTATTTTCGTGTGTGGTGTAAGGAAGTGGTCCAATTTCATTTTTCTGCATGTGGCTGTCCAATTTTCCCAGCACCATTTATTGAAGAGGCTGTCTTTTTTCCATTGGACATTCTTTCCTGCCTTGTCGAAGATTAGTTGACCATAGAGTTGAGGGTCTATTTCTGGACTCTCTATTCTGTTCCATTGATCTATGTGCCTGTTTTTGTGCCAGTACCATGCTGTCTTGATGATGACAGCTTTGTAATAGAGCTTGAAGTCCGGAATTGTGATGCCACCCACTTTGGCTTTGTTCTTCAATATTCCTTTGGCTATTCGAGGTCTTTTCTGGTTCCATATAAATTTTAGGATTATTTGTTCCATTTCTTTGAAAAAAATGGATGGTATTTTGATAGGGATTGCATTAAATGTGTAGATTGCTTTAGGTAGCATGGACATTTTCACAATATTTATTCTTCCAATCCAGGAGCATGGAACATTTTTCCATTTCTTTGTGTCTTCCTCAATTTCTTTCATGAGTACTTTATAATTTTCTGTGTATAGATTCTTAGCCTCTTTGGTTAGGTTTATTCCTAGGTATCTTATAGTTTTGGGTACAATTGTAAATGGGATTACTCCTTAATTTCTCTTTCTTCTGTCTTGTTGTTGGTGTACAGAAATGCAACTGATTTCTGTGCATTGATTTTATATCCTGACACTTTACTGAATTCCTGGACAAGTTCTAGCAGTTTTGGAGTGGATTCTTTTGGGTTTTCCACATATAGTATCATATCATCTGCGAAGAGTGATAGTTTGATTTCTTCTTTACCAATTTGGATGCCTTTAATTTCTTTTTGTTGTCTGATTGCTGAGGCTAGGACTTCTAGTACTATGTTGAATAGCAGTGGTGATAATGGACACACCTGCCGTGTTCCTGACCTTAATGGAAAAGCTTTCAGTTTTTCTCCATTGAGAATGATATTTGCGGTGGGTTTTTCATAGATGGCTTTGATAATATTGAGGTATGTGCCCTCTATCCCTACACTTTGAAGAGTTTTGATCAGGAAGGGATGTTGTACATTGTCAAATGCTTTTTCAGCATCTATTGAGAGTATCATATGGTTCTTGTTCTTTCTTTTATTAATGTGTTCTAGCACATTGATTCATTTGCGGATGTTGAACCAACCCTGCAGCCCTGGAATAAATCCCACTTGGTCGTGGCGAATAATCTTTTTAATGTACTGTTGAATCCTATTGGCTAGTATTTTGGTGAGAATTTTTGCGTCTGTGTTCATCAAGGATATTGGTCTGTAGTTCTCTTTTTTGGTGGGATCCTTGTCTGGTTTTGGGATCAAGGTGATGCTGGCCTCATAAAATCAGTTTGGAAGTTTTCCTTCCATTTCTATTTTTTGGAACAGTTTCAGGAGAATAGGAATGAGTTCTTCTTTAAATGTTTGGTAGAATTCCCCTGGGAAGCCGTCTGGACCTGGGCTTTTGTTTGTTTGGAGATTTTTGATGACTGCTTCAATCTCCTTACTGGTTATGGGCCTGTTCAGGTTTTCTGTTTCTTCCTGGTTCAGTTGTGGTAGTTTATATGCCTCTAGGAATGCATCCATTTCTTCCAGATTGTCAAATTTGTTGGCGTAGAGTTGCTCATAGTATGTTCTTATAATTGTCTGTATTTCTTTGGTGTTAGTTGTGATCTCTCCTCTTTCATTCATGATTTTATTTATTTGGGTCCTTTCTTTTTTCTTTTTGATGAGTCTGGCCAGGGGTTTATCAATCTTACTGATTCTTTCAAAGAACCAGCTCCTAGTTTCATTGATTTTTTCTATTGTTTTTTTGGTTTCTATTTCATTGATTTCTGCTCTGATCTTTATGATTTCTCTTCTCCTGCTGGGTTTAGGGTTTCTTTCTTGTTCTTTCTCAAG
>NW_025721470.1:0-53248 GCF_922984935.1 Meles meles
GGAGCTCCTCCTGGCGGTGCCGGAACGCGCCGACACGCGATCCCGGACAGGGCCCCGGGGGGGCGGCCCTGCGGCCCTCTGGTGCCCGAAGTGTGTTCGCCGGGCGTTTTCCGGCCAATTCTCACGAGCGTTCTGCCCAAATCGGCATCGATTTGGGCAGAACGCTCGTGAGAATTGGCCGGCGTTGGGCAGCCCCGGTCAGCGCCCAGGGCCGCGTGGAGCAGGGCCCTTTCTCGCTCGGGGCATGGCGCGGCCACCCGGAAAACGAGACGCGACGATGGGGCGCGGCCGGCGGCCCCGGCGCCGGGGAGTTTTCCCCGAGCAGGGTGGATGGAGGCGCCGTGGCCGGGCGTCCGCCTCCGCCGTGGCGGGCGGCCGGGCGCCCGTGGAGGGGGCTGGCCTCTGTGGGGGAACGGAGTGATCTCTCACTCCACGGCTGGGACGAAGCCGCGCAAGGTGCCGTGGTCGCCGGGACGGTCGGGGGGACTCGTGGCGCGGGACTCAGGGTTCCCCATGCGGAGGCCCCCAGGCTCAGGCCCCTGGCAACGGAAGGCTGAGCAAGCAGGCCCGGGCCCGGGCCCGGCTTTCGGGGCTGGCCCGGCCCCAGCGGCCGGCGCCAGGGAGGGGACCCCCGGAGGTTGAGGAGCGGGAGGCGTCGGCCTCCCCGGGGCACGCCTCCCGGAGCTCCTCCTGGCGGTGCCGGAACGCGCCGACACGCGATCCCGGACAGGGCCCCGGGGGGCGGCCCTGCGGCCCTGTGGTGCCGAAGTGTGTTCGCCGGGCGTTTTCCGGCCAATTCTCACGAGCGTTCTGCCCAAATCGGGATCGATTTGGGCAGAACGCTCGTGAGAATTGGCCGGCGTTGGGCAGCCCTGGTCAGCGCCCAGGGCCGCGTGGAGCAGGGCCCTTTCTCGCTCGGGGCATGGCGCGGCCACCCGGAAAACGAGCCGCGACGATGGGGCGCGGCCGGCGGCCCCGGCGCCGGGGAGTTTTCCCCGAGCAGAGTGGATGGAGGCGCCCTGGCCGGGCGTCCGCCTCCGCCGTGGCGGGCGGCCGGGGCGCCCGTGGAGGGGGCTGGCCTCTGTGGGGGAACGGAGTGATCTCTCACTCCACGGCTGGGACGAAGCCGCGAAAGGTGCCGTGGTCGCCGGGACGGTCGGGGGGACTCGTGGCGCGGGACTCAGGGTTCCCCATGCGGAGGCCCCCAGGCTCAGGCCCCTGGCAACGGAAGGCTGAGCAAGCAGGCCCGGGCCCGGGCCCGGCTTTCGGGGCTGGCCCGGCCCCAGCGGCCGGCGCCAGGGAGGGGACCCCCGGAGGCTGAGGAGCGGGAGGCGTCGGCCTCCCCGGGGCCCGCCTGCCGGAGCTCCTCCTGGCGGTGCCGGAAGGCGACGACACGCGATCCCGGACAGGGCCCCGGGGGGGCGGCCCTGCGGCCCTCTGGTGCCCGAAGTGTGTTCGCCGGGCGTTTTCCGGCCAATTCTCACGAGCGTTCTGCCCAAATCGGGATCGATTTGGGCAGAACGCTCGTGAGAATTGGCCGGCGTTGGGCAGCCCTGGTCAGCGCCCAGGGCCGCGTGGAGCAGGGCCCTTTCTCGCTCGGGGCATGGCGCGGCCACCCGGAAAACGAGCCGCGACGATGGGGCGCGGCCGGCGGCCCCGGCGCCGGGGAGTTTTCCCCGAGCAGAGTGGATGGAGGCGCCGTGGCCGGGCGTCCGCCTCCGCCGTGGCGGGCGGCCGGGGCGCCCGTGGAGGGGGCTGGCCTCTGTGGGGGAACGGAGTGATCTCTCACTCCACGGCTGGGACGAAGCCGCGAAAGGTGCCGTGGTCGCCGGGACGGTCGGGGGGACTCGTGGCGCGGGACTCAGGGTTCCCCATGCGGAGGCCCCCAGGCTCAGGCCCCTGGCAACGGAAGGCTGAGCAAGCAGGCCCGGGCCCGGGCCCGGCTTTCGGGGCTGGCCCGGCCCCAGCGGCCGGCGCCAGGGAGGGGACCCCCGGAGGCTGAGGAGCGGGAGGCGTCGGCCTCCCCGGGGCCCGCCTCCCGGAGCTCCTCCTGGCGGTGCCGGAAGGCGACGACACGCGATCCCGGACAGGGCCCCGGGGGGGCGGCCCTGCGGCCCTCTGGTGCCCGAAGTGTGTTCGCCGGGCGTTTTCCGGCCAATTCTCACGAGCGTTCTGCCCAAA
Organism: Meles meles; assembly: GCF_922984935.1. NCBI lineage: Eukaryota > Metazoa > Chordata > Mammalia > Carnivora > Mustelidae > Meles > Meles meles. The sequence goes on from NW_025721470.1 coordinate 2,182, forward strand.
TCGGGATCGATTTGGGCAGAACGCTCGTGAGAATTGGCCGGCGTTGGGCAGCCCTGGTCAGCGCCCAGGGCCGCGTGGAGCAGGGCCCTTTCTCGCTCGGGGCATGGCGCGGCCACCCGGAAAACGGGCCGCGACGATGGGGCGCGGCCGGCGGCCCCGGCGCCGGGGAGTTTTCCCCGAGCAGAGTGGATGGAGGCGCCGTGGCCGGGCGTCCGCCTCCGCCGTGGCGGGCGGCCGGGGCGCCCGTGGAGGGGGCTGGCCTCTGTGGGGGAACGGAGTGATCTCTCACTCCACGGCTGGGACGAAGCCGCGAAAGGTGCCGTGGTCGCCGGGACGGTCGGGGGGACTCGTGGCGCGGGACTCAGGGTTCCCCATGCGGAGGCCCCCAGGCTCAGGCCCCTGGCAACGGAAGGCTGAGCAAGCAGGCCCGGGCCCGGGCCCGGCTTTCGGGGCTGGCCCGGCCCCAGCGGCCGGCGCCAGGGAGGGGACCCCCGGAGGCTGAGGAGCGGGAGGCGTCGGCCTCCCCGGGGCCCGCCTCCCGGAGCTCCTCCTGGCGGTGCCGGAACGCGACGACACGCGATCCCGGAAAGGGCCCCGGGGGGGCGGCCCTGCGGCCCTCTGGTGCCCGAAGTGTGTTCGCCGGGCGTTTTCCGGCCAATTCTCACGAGCGTTCTGCCCAAATCGGGATCGATTTGGGCAGAACGCTCGTGAGAATTGGCCGGCGTTGGGCAGCCCTGGTCAGCGCCCAGGGCCGCGTGGAGCAGGGCCCTTTCTCGCTCGGGGCATGGCGCGGCCACCCGGAAAACGGGCCGCGACGATGGGGCGCGGCCGGCGGCCCCGGCGCCGGGGAGTTTTCCCCGAGCAGAGTGGATGGAGGCGCCGTGGCCGGGCGTCCGCCTCCGCCGTGGCGGGCGGCCGGGGCGCCCGTGGAGGGGGCTGGCCTCTGTGGGGGAACGGAGTGATCTCTCACTCCACGGCTGGGACGAAGCCGCGAAAGGTGCCGTGGTCGCCGGGACGGTCGGGGGGACTCGTGGCGCGGGACTCAGGGTTCCCCATGCGGAGGCCCCCAGGCTCAGGCCCCTGGCAACGGAAGGCTGAGCAAGCAGGCCCGGGCCCGGGCCCGGCTTTCGGGGCTGGCCCGGCCCCAGCGGCCGGCGCCAGGGAGGGGACCCCCGGAGGCTGAGGAGCGGGAGGCGTCGGCCTCCCCGGGGCCCGCCTCCCGGAGCTCCTCCTGGCGGTGCCGGAACGCGCCGACACGCGATCCCGGACAGGGCCCCGGGGGGCGGCCCTGCGGCCCTCTGGTGCCCGAAGTGTGTTCGCCGGGCGTTTTCCGGCCAATTCTCACGAGCGTTCTGCCCAAATCGGGATCGATTTGGGCAGAACGCTCGTGAGAATTGGCCGGCGTTGGGGAGCCCTGGTCAGCGCCCAGGGCCGCGTGGAGCAGGGCCCTTTCTCGCTCGGGGCATGGCGCGGCCACCCGGAAAACGAGCCGCGACGATGGGGCGCGGCCGGCGGCCCCGGCGCCGGGGAGTTTTCCCCGAGCAGAGTGGATGGAGGCGCCATGGCCGGGCGTCCGCCTCCGCCGTGGCGGGCGGCCGGGGCGCCCGTGGAGGGGGCTGGCCTCTGTGGGGGAACGGAGTGATCTCTCACTCCACGGATGGGACGAAGCCGCGAAAGGTGCCGTGGTCGCCGGGACGGTCGGGGGGACTCGTGGCGCGGGACTCAGGGTTCCCCATGCGGAGTCCCCCAGGCTCAGGCCCCTGGCAACGGAAGGCTGAGGAAGCAGGCCCGGGCCCGGGCCCGGCTTTCGGGGCTGGCCCGGCCCCAGCGGCCGGCGCCAGGGAGGGGACCCCCGGAGGCTGAGGAGCGGGAGGCGTCGGCCTCCCCGGGGCCCGCCTCCCGGAGCTCCTCCTGGCGGTGCCGGAACGCGCCGACACGCGATCCCGGACAGGGCCCCGGGGGGGCGGCCCTGCGGCCCTCTGGTGCCCGAAGTGTGTTCGCCGGGCGTTTTCCGGCCAATTCTCACGAGCGTTCTGCCCAAATCGGGATCGATTTGGGCAGAACGCTCGTGAGAATTGGCCGGCGTTGGGCAGCCCTGGTCAGCGCCCAGGGCCGCGTGGAGCAGGGCCCTTTCTCGCTCGGGGCATGGCGCGGCCACCCGGAAAACGGGCCGCGACGATGGGGCGCGGCCGGCGGCCCCGGCGCCGGGGAGTTTTCCCCGAGCAGAGTGGATGGAGGCGCCGTGGCCGGGCGTCCGCCTCCGCCGTGGCGGGCGGCCGGGGCGCCCGTGGAGGGGGCTGGCCTCTGTGGGGGAACGGAGTGATCTCTCACTCCACGGCTGGGACGAAGCCGCGAAAGGTGCCGTGGTCGCCGGGACGGTCGGGGGGACTCGTGGCGCGGGACTCAGGGTTCCCCATGCGGAGGCCCCCAGGCTCAGGCCCCTGGCAACGGAAGGCTGAGCAAGCAGGCCCGGGCCCGGGCCCGGCTTTCGGGGCTGGCCCGGCCCCAGCGGCCGGCGCCAGGGAGGGGACCCCCGGAGGCTGAGGAGCGGGAGGCGTCGGCCTCCCCGGGGCACGCCTCCCGGAGCTCCTCCTGGCGGTGCCGGAACGCGCCGACACGCGATCCCGGACAGGGCCCCGGGGGGCGGCCCTGCGGCCCTGTGGTGCCCGAAGTGTGTTCGCCGGGCGTTTTCCGGCCAATTCTCACGAGCGTTCTGCCCAAATCGGGATCGATTTGGGCAGAACGCTCGTGAGAATTGGCCGGCGTTGGGCAGCCCTGGTCAGCGCCCAGGGCCGCGTGGAGCAGGGCCCTTTCTCGCTCGGGGCATGGCGCGGCCACCCGGAAAACGAGCCGCGACGATGGGGCGCGGCCGGCGGCCCTGGCGCCGGGGAGTTTTCCCCGAGCAGAGTGGATGGAGGCGCCGTGGCCGGGCGTCCGCCTCCGCCGTGGCGGGCGGCCGGGGCGCCCGTGGAGGGGGCTGGCCTCTGTGGGGGAACGGAGTGATCTCTCACTCCACGGCTGGGACGAAGCCGCGAAAGGTGCCGTGGTCGCCGGGACGGTCGGGGGGACTCGTGGCGCGGGACTCAGGGTTCCCCATGCGGAGGCCCCCAGGCTTAGGCCCCTGGCAACGGAAGGCTGAGCAAGCAGGCCCGGGCCCAGGCCCGGGTTTCGGGGCTGGCCCGGCCCCAGCGGCCGGCGCCAGGGAGGGGACCCCAGAGGCTGAGGAGCGGGAGGCGTCGGCCTCCCCGGGGGCCCGCCTCCCGGAACTCCTCCGGGCGGTGCCGGAACGCGACGACACGTGATTCTGGACAGGGCCCCGGGGGGGCGGCCCTGCGGCCCTCTGGCGCCCGAAGTGTGTTCGCCGGGCGTTTTCCGGCCAATTCTCACGAGCGTTCTGCCCAAATCGGGATCGATTTGGGCAGAACGCTCGTGAGAATTGGCCGGCGTTGGGCAGCCCTGGTCAGCGCCCAGGGCCGCGTGGAGCAGGGCCCTTTCTCGCTCGGGGCATGGCGCGGCCACCCGGAAAACGGGCCGCGACGATGGGGCGCGGCCGGCGGCCCCGGCGCCGGGGAGTTTTCCCCGAGCAGAGTGGATGGAGGCGCCGTGGCCGGGCGTCCGCCTCCGCCGTGGCGGGCGGCCGGGGCGCCCGTGGAGGGGGCTGGCCTCTGTGGGGGAACGGAGTGATCTCTCACTCCACGGCTGGGACGAAGCCGCGAAAGGTGCCGTGGTCGCCGGGACGGTCGGGGGGACTCGTGGCGCGGGACTCAGGGTTCCCCATGCGGAGGCCCCCAGGCTCAGGCCCCTGGCAACGGAAGGCTGAGCAAGCAGGCCCGGGCCCGGGCCCGGCTTTCGGGGCTGGCCCGGCCCCAGCGGCCGGCGCCAGGGAGGGGACCCCCGGAGGCTGAGGAGCGGGAGGCGTCGGCCTCCCCGGGGCACGCCTCCCGGAGCTCCTCCTGGCGGTGCCGGAACGCGCCGACACGCGATCCCGGACAGGGCCCCGGGGGGCGGCCCTGCGGCCCTGTGGTGCCCGAAGTGTGTTCGCCGGGCGTTTTCCGGCCAATTCTCACGAGCGTTCTGCCCAAATCGGGATCGATTTGGGCAGAACGCTCGTGAGAATTGGCCGGCGTTGGGCAGCCCTGGTCAGCGCCCAGGGCCGCGTGGAGCAGGGCCCTTTCTCGCTCGGGGCATGGCGCGGCCACCCGGAAAACGAGCCGCGACGATGGGGCGCGGCCGGCGGCCCCGGCGCCGGGGAGTTTTCCCCGAGCAGAGTGGATGGAGGCGCCGTGGCCGGGCGTCCGCCTCCGCCGTGGCGGGCGGCCGGGGCGCACGTGGAGGGGGCTGGCCTCTGTGGGGGAACGGAGTGATCTCTCACTCCACGGCTGGGACGAAGCCGCGCAAGGTGCCGTGGTCGCCGGGACGGTCGGGGGGACTCGTGGCGCGGGACTCAGGGTTCCCCATGCGGAGGCCCCCAGGCTCAGGCCCCTGGCAACGGAAGGCTGAGCAAGCAGGCCCGGGCCCGGGCCCGGATTTCGGGGCTGGCCCGGCCCCAGCGGCCGGCGCCAGGGAGGGGACCCCCGGAGGCTGAGGAGCGGGAGGCGTCGGCCTCCCCGGGGCCCGCCTCCCGGAGCTCCTCCTGGCGGTGCCGGAAGGCGCCGACACGCGATCCCGGACAGGGCCCCGGGGGGGCGGCCCTGCGGCCCTCTGGTGCCCGAAGTGTGTTCGCCGGGCGTTTTCCGGCCAATTCTCACGAGCGTTCTGCCCAAATCGGGATCGATTTGGGCAGAACGCTCGTGAGAATTGGCCGGCGTTGGGCAGCCCCGGTCCGCGCCCAGGGCCGCCTGGAGCAGGGCCCTTTCTCGCTCGGGGCATGGCGCGGCCACCCGGAAAACGGGCCGCGACGATGGGGCGCGGCCGGCGGCCCCGGCGCCGGGGAGTTTTCCCCGAGCAGAGTGGATGGAGGCGCCGTGGCCGGGCGTCCGCCTCCGCCGTGGCGGGCGGCCGGGGCGCCCGTGGAGGGGGCTGGCCTCTGTGGGGGAACGGAGTGATCTCTCACTCCACGGCTGGGACGAAGCCGCGAAAGGTGCCGTGGTCGCCGGGACGGTCGGGGGGACTCGTGGCGCGGGACTCAGGGTTCCCCATGCGGAGGCCCCCAGGCTCAGGCCCCTGGCAACGGAAGGCTGAGCAAGCAGGCCCGGGCCCGGGCCCGGCTTTCGGGGCTGGCCCGGCCCCAGCGGCCGGCGCCAGGGAGGGGACCCCCGGAGGCTGAGGAGCGGGAGGCGTCGGCCTCCCCGGGGCCCGCCTCCCGGAGCTCCTCCTGGCGGTGCCGGAACGCGCCGACACGCGATCCCGGACAGGGCCCCGGGGGGGCGGCCCTGCGGCCCTCTGGTGCCCGAAGTGTGTTCGCCGGGCGTTTTCCGGCCAATTCTCACGAGCGTTCTGCCCAAATCGGGATCGATTTGGGCAGAACGCTCGTGAGAATTGGCCGGCGTTGGGCAGCCCCGGTCAGCGCCCAGGGCCGCGTGGAGCAGGGCCCTTTCTCGCTCGGGGCATGGCGCGGCCACCCGGAAAACGAGCCGCGACGATGGGGCGCGGCCGGCGGCCCCGGCGCCGGGGAGTTTTCCCCGAGCAGAGTGGATGGAGGCGCCGTGGCCGGGCGTCCGCCTCCGCCGTGGCGGGCGGCCGGGGCGCCCGTGGAGGGGGCTGGCCTCTGTGGGGGAACGGAGTGATCTCTCACTCCACGGCTGGGACGAAGCCGCGCAAGGTGCCGTGGTCGCCGGGACGGTCGGGGGGACTCGTGGCGCGGGACTCAGGGTTCCCCATGCGGAGGCCCCCAGGCTCAGGCCCCTGGCAACGGAAGGCTGAGCAAGCAGGCCCGGGCCCGGGCCCGGCTTTCGGGGCTGGCCCGGCCCCAGCGGCCGGCGCCAGGGAGGGGACCCCCGGAGGCTGAGGAGCGGGAGGCGTCGGCCTCCCCGGGGCCCGCCTCCCGGAGCTCCTCCTGGCAGTGCCGGAACGCGCCGACACGCGATCCCGGACAGGGCCCCGGGGGGGCGGCCCTGCGGCCCTCTGGTGCCCGAAGTGTGTTCGCCGGGCGTTTTCCGGCCAATTCTCACGAGCGTTCTGCCCAAATCGATCCCGATTTGGGCAGAACGCTCGTGAGAATTGGCCGGCGTTGGGCAGCCCCGGTCAGCGCCCAGGGCCGCGTGGAGCAGGGCCCTTTCTCGCTCGGGGCATGGCGCGGCCACCCGGAAAACGAGCCGCGACGATGGGGCGCGGCCGGCGGCCCCGGCGCCGGGGAGTTTTCCCCGAGCAGAGTGGATGGAGGCGCCGTGGCCGGGCGCCGGCCTCCGCCGTGGCGGGCGTCCGGGGCGCCCATTGAGGGGGCTGGCCTCCGTGGGGGAATGGATGGATCTCTAACTCCACGGCTGGGACGAAGCCGCGAAAGGTGCCGTTGTCGCCGGGACGCTCAGGGGACTCGTGGCGCGGGATGCAGTGTTCCCCGTGGGGAGGCCCCCAGGCTCAGGCCCCTGGCAACTGAAGGCTGAGCAAGCAGGCCTGGGCCCGGGCCCGGCTTTCGGGGCTGGCCCGGCCCCGGCTGCCATCTCCGGGGAGGGGACCCCCGGAGGCTGAGGAGCGGGAGGCGTCGGCCTCCCCGGGGCCTGCCTCCCAGAGCTCCTCCTGGCGGTGCCGGAACGCGACGACACGCGATCCCGGACAGGGCCCCGGGGGGGCGGCCCGGCGGCCCTGTGGTGCCCGAAGCGTGTCCGCCGGGTGTTTTCCGACCAATTCTCACGAGCGTTCTGCCCAAATCGATCCCGATTTGGGCAGAACGCTCGTGAGAATTGGCCGGCGTTGGTCAGCCCTGGTCAGCGCCCAGGGCCGCGTGGAGCAGGGCCCTTTCTCGCTCGGGGCATGGCGCGGCCACCCGGAAAACGAGCCGCGACGATGGGGCGCGGCCGGCGGCCCCGGCGCCGGGGAGTTTTCCCCGAGCAGAGTGGATGGAGGCGCCGTGGCCGGGCGTCCGCCTCCGCCGTGGCGGGCGGCCGGGGCGCCCGTGGAGGGGGCTGGCCTCTGTGGGGGAACGGAGTGATCTCTCACTCCACGGCTGGGACGAAGCCGCGAAAGGTGCCGTGGTCGCCGGGACGGTCGGGGGGACTCGTGGCGCGGGACTCAGGGTTCCCCATGCGGAGGCCCCCAGGCTTAGGCCCCTGGCAACGGAAGGCTGAGCAAGCAGGCCCGGGCCCAGGCCCGGGTTTCGGGGCTGGCCCGGCCCCAGCGGCCGGCGCCAGGGAGGGGACCCCAGAGGCTGAGGAGCGGGAGGCGTCGGCCTCCCCGGGGCCCGCCTCCCGGAACTCCTCCGGGCGGTGCCGGAACGCGACGACACGTGATTCTGGACAGGGCCCCGGGGGGGCGGCCCTGCGGCCCTCTGGCGCCCGAAGTGTGTTCGCCGGGCGTTTTCCGGCCAATTCTCACGAGCGTTCTGCTTAAATCGGGATCGATTTGGGCAGAACGCTCGTGAGAATTGGCCGGCGTTGGGCAGCCCTGGTCAGCGCCCAGGGCCGCGTGGAGCAGGGCCCTTTCTCGCTCGGGGCATGGCGCGGACACCCGGAAAACGAGCCGCGACGATGGGGCGCGGCCGGCGGCCCCGGCGCCGGGGAGTTTTCCCCGAGCAGAGTGGAGGGAGGCGCCGTGGCCGGGCGTCCGCCTCCGCCGTGGCGGGCGGCCGGGGCGCCCGTGGAGGGGGCTGGCCTCTGTGGGGGAACGGAGTGATCTCTCACTCCACGGCTGGGACGAAGCCGCGCAAGGTGCCGTGGTCGCCGGGACGGTCGGGGGGACTCGTGGCGCGGGACTCAGGGTTCCCCATGCGGAGGCCCCCAGGCTCAGGCCCCTGGCAACGGAAGGCTGAGCAAGCAGGCCCGGGCCCGGGCCCGGATTTCGGGGCTGGCCCGGCCCCAGCGGCCGGCGCCAGGGAGGGGACCCCCGGAGGCTGAGGAGCGGGAGGCGTCGGCCTCCCCGGGGCCCGCCTCCCGGAGCTCCTCCTGGCGGTGCCGGAACGCGCCGACACGCGATCCCGGACAGGGCCCCGGGGGGGCGGCCCTGCGGCCCTCTGGTGCCCGAAGTGTGTTCGCCGGGCGTTTTCCGGCCAATTCTCACGAGCGTTCTGCCCAAATCGGGATCGATTTGGGCAGAACGCTCGTGAGAATTGGCCGGCGTTGGGCAGCCCCGGTCAGCGCCCAGGGCCGCGTGGAGCAGGGCCCTTTCTCGCTCGGGGCATGGCGCGGCCACCCGGAAAACGAGCCGCGACGATGGGGCGCGGCCGGCGGCCCCGGCGCCGGGGAGTTTTCCCCGAGCAGAGTGGATGGAGGCGCCGTGGCCGGGCGTCCGCCTCCGCCGTGGCGGGCGGCCGGGGCGCCCGTGGAGGGGGCTGGCCTCTGTGGGGGAACGGAGTGATCTCTCACTCCACGGCTGGGACGAAGCCGCGCAAGGTGCCGTGGTCGCCGGGACGGTCGGGGGGACTCGTGGCGCGGGACTCAGGGTTCCCCATGCGGAGGCCCCCAGGCTCAGGCCCCTGGCAACGGAAGGCTGAGCAAGCAGGCCCGGGCCCGGGCCCGGCTTTCGGGGCTGGCCCGGCCCCAGCGGCCGGCGCCAGGGAGGGGACCCCCGGAGGCTGAGGAGCGGGAGGCGTCGGCCTCCCCGGGGCCCGCCTCCCGGAGCTCCTCCTGGCAGTGCCGGAACGCGCCGACACGCGATCCCGGACAGGGCCCCGGGGGGGCGGCCCTGCGGCCCTCTGGTGCCCGAAGTGTGTTCGCCGGGCGTTTTCCGGCCAATTCTCACGAGCGTTCTGCCCAAATCGATCCCGATTTGGGCAGAACGCTCGTGAGAATTGGCCGGCGTTGGGCAGCCCCGGTCAGCGCCCAGGGCCGCGTGGAGCAGGGCCCTTTCTCGCTCGGGGCATGGCGCGGCCACCCGGAAAACGAGCCGCGACGATGGGGCGCGGCCGGCGGCCCCGGCGCCGGGGAGTTTTCCCCGAGCAGAGTGGATGGAGGCGCCGTGGCCGGGCGCCGGCCTCCGCCGTGGCGGGCGTCCGGGGCGCCCATTGAGGGGGCTGGCCTCCGTGGGGGAATGGATGGATCTCTAACTCCACGGCTGGGACGAAGCCGCGAAAGGTGCCGTTGTCGCCGGGACGCTCAGGGGACTCGTGGCGCGGGATGCAGTGTTCCCCGTGGGGAGGCCCCCAGGCTCAGGCCCCTGGCAACTGAAGGCTGAGCAAGCAGGCCTGGGCCCGGGCCCGGCTTTCGGGGCTGGCCCGGCCCCGGCTGCCATCTCCGGGGAGGGGACCCCCGGAGGCTGAGGAGCGGGAGGCGTCGGCCTCCCCGGGGCCTGCCTCCCGGAGCTCCTCCTGGCGGTGCCGGAACGCGACGACACGCGATCCCGGACAGGGCCCCGGGGGGGCGGCCCGGCGGCCCTGTGGTGCCCGAAGCGTGTCCGCCGGGTGTTTTCCGACCAATTCTCACGAGCGTTCTGCCCAAATCGATCCCGATTTGGGCAGAACGCTCGTGAGAATTGGCCGGCGTTGGTCAGCCCTGGTCAGCGCCCAGGGCCGCGTGGAGCAGGGCCCTTTCTCGCTCGGGGCATGGCGCGGCCACCCGGAAAACGAGCCGCGACGATGGGGCGCGGCCGGCGGCCCCGGCGCCGGGGAGTTTTCCCCGAGCAGAGTGGATGGAGGCGCCGTGGCCGGGCGTCCGCCTCCGCCGTGGCGGGCGGCCGGGGCGCCCGTGGAGGGGGCTGGCCTCTGTGGGGGAACGGAGTGATCTCTCACTCCACGGCTGGGACGAAGCCGCGAAAGGTGCCGTGGTCGCCGGGACGGTCGGGGGGACTCGTGGCGCGGGACTCAGGGTTCCCCATGCGGAGGCCCCCAGGCTTAGGCCCCTGGCAACGGAAGGCTGAGCAAGCAGGCCCGGGCCCAGGCCCGGGTTTCGGGGCTGGCCCGGCCCCAGCGGCCGGCGCCAGGGAGGGGACCCCAGAGGCTGAGGAGCGGGAGGCGTCGGCCTCCCCGGGGCCCGCCTCCCGGAACTCCTCCGGGCGGTGCCGGAACGCGACGACACGTGATCCCGGACAGGGCCCCGGGGGGGCGGCCCTGCGGCCCTCTGGTGCCCGAAGTGTGTTCGCCGGGCGTTTTCCGGCCAATTCTCACGAGCGTTCTGCCCAAATCGGGATCGATTTGGGCAGAACGCTCGTGAGAATTGGCCGGCGTTGGGCAGCCCCGGTCAGCGCCCAGGGCCGCGTGGAGCAGGGCCCTTTCTCGCTCGGGGCATGGCGCGGCCACCCGGAAAACGAGCCGCGACGATGGGGCGCGGCCGGCGGCCCCGGCGCCGGGGAGTTTTCCCCGAGCAGAGTGGATGGAGGCGCCGTGGCCGGGCGTCCGCCTCCGCCGTGGCGGGCGGCCGGGGCGCCCGTGGAGGGGGCTGGCCTCTGTGGGGGAACGGAGTGATCTCTCACTCCACGGCTGGGACGAAGCCGCGCAAGGTGCCGTGGTCGCCGGGACGGTCGGGGGGACTCGTGGCGCGGGACTCAGGGTTCCCCATGCGGAGGCCCCCAGGCTCAGGCCCCTGGCAACGGAAGGCTGAGCAAGCAGGCCCGGGCCCGGGCCCGGCTTTCGGGGCTGGCCCGGCCCCAGCGGCCGGCGCCAGGGAGGGGACCCCCGGAGGCTGAGGAGCGGGAGGCGTCGGCCTCCCCGGGGCCCGCCTCCCGGAGCTCCTCCTGGCAGTGCCGGAACGCGCCGACACGCGATCCCGGACAGGGCCCCGGGGGGGCGGCCCTGCGGCCCTCTGGTGCCCGAAGTGTGTTCGCCGGGCGTTTTCCGGCCAATTCTCACGAGCGTTCTGCCCAAATCAATCCCGATTTGGGCAGAACGCTCGTGAGAATTGGCCGGCGTTGGGCAGCCCCGGTCAGCGCCCAGGGCCGCGTGGAGCAGGGCCCTTTCTCGCTCGGGGCATGGCGCGGCCACCCGGAAAACGAGCCGCGACGATGGGGCGCGGCCGGCGGCCCCGGCGCCGGGGAGTTTTCCCCGAGCAGAGTGGATGGAGGCGCCGTGGCCGGGCGCCGGCCTCCGCCGTGGCGGGCGTCCGGGGCGCCCATTGAGGGGGCTGGCCTCCGTGGGGGAATGGATGGATCTCTAACTCCACGGCTGGGACGAAGCCGCGAAAGGTGCCGTTGTCGCCGGGACGCTCAGGGGACTCGTGGCGCGGGATGCAGTGTTCCCCGTGGGGAGGCCCCCAGGCTCAGGCCCCTGGCAACTGAAGGCTGAGCAAGCAGGCCTGGGCCCGGGCCCGGCTTTCGGGGCTGGCCCGGCCCCGGCTGCCATCTCCGGGGAGGGGACCCCCGGAGGCTGAGGAGCGGGAGGCGTCGGCCTCCCCGGGGCCTGCCTCCCGGAGCTCCTCCTGGCGGTGCCGGAACGCGACGACACGCGATCCCGGACAGGGCCCCGGGGGGGCGGCCCGGCGGCCCTGTGGTGCCCGAAGCGTGTCCGCCGGGTGTTTTCCGACCAATTCTCACGAGCGTTCTGCCCAAATCGATCCCGATTTGGGCAGAACGCTCGTGAGAATTGGCCGGCGTTGGTCAGCCCTGGTCAGCGCCCAGGGCCGCGTGGAGCAGGGCCCTTTCTCGCTCGGGGCATGGCGCGGCCACCCGGAAAACGAGCCGCGACGATGGGGCGCGGCCGGCGGCCCCGGCGCCGGGGAGTTTTCCCCGAGCAGAGTGGATGGAGGCGCCGTGGCCGGGCGTCCGCCTCCGCCGTGGCGGGCGGCCGGGGCGCCCGTGGAGGGGGCTGGCCTCTGTGGGGGAACGGAGTGATCTCTCACTCCACGGCTGGGACGAAGCCGCGAAAGGTGCCGTGGTCGCCGGGACGGTCGGGGGGACTCGTGGCGCGGGACTCAGGGTTCCCCATGCGGAGGCCCCCAGGCTTAGGCCCCTGGCAACGGAAGGCTGAGCAAGCAGGCCCGGGCCCAGGCCCGGGTTTCGGGGCTGGCCCGGCCCCAGCGGCCGGCGCCAGGGAGGGGACCCCAGAGGCTGAGGAGCGGGAGGCGTCGGCCTCCCCGGGGCCCGCCTCCCGGAACTCCTCCGGGCGGTGCCGGAACGCGACGACACGTGATTCTGGACAGGGCCCCGGGGGGGCGGCCCTGCGGCCCTCTGGCGCCCGAAGTGTGTTCGCCGGGCGTTTTCCGGCCAATTCTCACGAGCGTTCTGCTTAAATCGGGATCGATTTGGGCAGAACGCTCGTGAGAATTGGCCGGCGTTGGGCAGCCCTGGTCAGCGCCCAGGGCCGCGTGGAGCAGGGCCCTTTCTCGCTCGGGGCATGGCGCGGACACCCGGAAAACGAGCCGCGACGATGGGGCGCGGCCGGCGGCCCCGGCGCCGGGGAGTTTTCCCCGAGCAGAGTGGAGGGAGGCGCCGTGGCCGGGCGTCCGCCTCCGCCGTGGCGGGCGGCCGGGGCGCCCGTGGAGGGGGCTGGCCTCTGTGGGGGAACGGAGTGATCTCTCACTCCACGGCTGGGACGAAGCCGCGCAAGGTGCCGTGGTCGCCGGGACGGTCGGGGGGACTCGTGGCGCGGGACTCAGGGTTCCCCATGCGGAGGCCCCCAGGCTCAGGCCCCTGGCAACGGAAGGCTGAGCAAGCAGGCCCGGGCCCGGGCCCGGCTTTCGGGGCTGGCCCGGCCCCAGCGGCCGGCGCCAGGGAGGGGACCCCCGGAGGCTGAGGAGCGGGAGGCGTCGGCCTCCCCGGGGCCCGCCTCCCGGAGCTCCTCCTGGCGGTGCCGGAACGCGCCGACACGCGATCCCGGACAGGGCCCCGGGGGGGGCGGCCCTGCGGCCCTCTGGTGCCCGAAGTGTGTTCGCCGGGCGTTTTCCGGCCAATTCTCACGAGCGTTCTGCCCAAATCGGGATCGATTTGGGCAGAACGCTCGTGAGAATTGGCCGGCGTTGGGCAGCCCCGGTCAGCGCCCAGGGCCGCGTGGAGCAGGGCCCTTTCTCGCTCGGGGCATGGCGCGGCCACCCGGAAAACGAGCCGCGACGATGGGGCGCGGCCGGCGGCCCCGGCGCCGGGGAGTTTTCCCCGAGCAGGGTGGATGGAGGCGCCGTGGCCGGGCGTCCGCCTCCGCCGTGGCGGGCGGCCGGGGCGCCCGTGGAGGGGGCTGGCCTCTGTGGGGGAACGGAGTGATCTCTCACTCCACGGCTTGGACGAAGCCGCGAAAGGTGCCGTGGTCGCCGGGACGGTCGGGGGGACTCGTGGCGCGGGACTCAGGGTTCCCCATGCGGAGGCCCCCAGGCTCAGGCCCCTGGCAACGGAAGGCTGAGCAAGCAGGTCCGGGCCCGGGCCCGGCTTTCGGGGCTGGCCCGGCCCCAGCGGCCGGCGCCAGGGAGGGGACCCCCGGAGGCTGAGGAGCGGGAGGCGTCGGCCTCCCCGGGGCCCGCCTCCCGGAGCTCCTCCTGGCGGTGCCGGAACGCGACGACACGCGATCCCGGACAGGGCCCCGGGGGGGCGGCCCTGCGGCCCTCTGGTGCCCGAAGTGTGTTCGCCGGGCGTTTTCCGGCCAATTCTCACGAGCGTTCTGCCCAAATCGGGATCGATTTGGGCAGAACGCTCGTGAGAATTGGCCGGCGTTGGGCAGCCCTGGTCAGCGCCCAGGGCCGCGTGGAGCAGGGCCCTTTCTCGCTCGGGGCATGGCGCGGCCACCCGGAAAACGGGCCGCGACGATGGGGCGCGGCCGGCGGCCCCGGCGCCGGGGAGTTTTCCCCGAGCAGAGTGGATGGAGGCGCCGTGGCCGGGCGTCCGCCTCCGCCGTGGCGGGCGGCCGGGGCGCCCGTGGAGGGGGCTGGCCTCTGTGGGGGAACGGAGTGATCTCTCACTCCACGGCTGGGACGAAGCCGCGAAAGGTGCCGTGGTCGCCGGGACGGTCGGGGGGACTCGTGGCGCGGGACTCAGGGTTCCCCATGCGGAGGCCCCCAGGCTCAGGCCCCTGGCAACGGAAGGCTGAGCAAGCAGGCCCGGGCCCGGGCCCGGCTTTCGGGGCTGGCCCGGCCCCAGCGGCCGGCGCCAGGGAGGGGACCCCCGGAGGCTGAGGAGCGGGTGGCGTCGGCCTCCCCGGGGCCCGCCTCCCGGAGCTCCTCCTGGCGGTGCCGGAACGCGACGACACGCGATCCCGGAAAGGGCCCCGGGGGGGCGGCCCTGCGGCCCTCTGGTGCCCGAAGTGTGTTCGCCGGGCGTTTTCCGGCCAATTCTCACGAGCGTTCTGCCCAAATCGGGATCGATTTGGGCAGAACGCTCGTGAGAATTGGCCGGCGTTGGGCAGCCCTGGTCAGCGCCCAGGGCCGCGTGGAGCAGGGCCCTTTCTCGCTCGGGGCATGGCGCGGCCACCCGGAAAACGGGCCGCGACGATGGGGCGCGGCCGGCGGCCCCGGCGCCGGGGAGTTTTCCCCGAGCAGAGTGGATGGAGGCGCCGTGGCCGGGCGCCGGCCTCCGCCGTGGCGGGCGTCCGGGGCGCCCATTGAGGGGGCTGGCCTCCGTGGGGGAATGGATGGATCTCTAACTCCACGGCTGGGACGAAGCCGCGAAAGGTGCCGTTGTCGCCGGGACGCTCAGGGGACTCGTGGCGCGGGATGCAGTGTTCCCCGTGGGGAGGCCCCCAGGCTCAGGCCCCTGGCAACTGAAGGCTGAGCAAGCAGGCCTGGGCCCGGGCCCGGCTTTCGGGGCTGGCCCGGCCCCGGCTGCCATCTCCGGTGAGGGGACCCCCGGAGGCTGAGGAGCGGGAGGCGTCGGCCTCCCCGGGGCCTGCCTCCCGGAGCTCCTCCTGGCGGTGCCGGAACGCGACGACACGCGATCCCGGACAGGGCCCCGGGGGGGCGGCCCGGCGGCCCTGTGGTGCCCGAAGCGTGTCCGCCGGGTGTTTTCCGACCCAATTCTCACGAGCGTTCTGCCCAAATCGATCCCGATTTGGGCAGAACGCTCGTGAGAATTGGCCGGCGTTGGTCAGCCCTGGTCAGCGCCCAGGGCCGCGTGGAGCAGGGCCCTTTCTCGCTCGGGGCATGGCGCGGCCACCCGGAAAACGAGCCGCGACGATGGGGCGCGGCCGGCGGCCCCGGCGCCGGGGAGTTTTCCCCGAGCAGAGTGGATGGAGGCGCCGTGGCCGGGCGTCCGCCTCCGCCGTGGCGGGCGGTCGGGGCGCCCGTGGAGGGGGCTGGCCTCTGTGGGGGAACGGAGTGATCTCTCACTCCACGGCTGGGACGAAGCCGCGAAAGGTGCCGTGGTCGCCCGGACGGTCGGGGGGACTCGTGGCGCGGTACTCAGGGTTCCCCATGCGGAGGCCCCCAGGCTTAGGCCCCTGGCAACGGAAGGCTGAGCAAGCAGGCCCGGGCCCGGGCCCGGGTTTCGGGGCTGGCCCGGCCCCAGCGGCCGGCGCCAGGGAGGGGACCCCAGAGGCTGAGGAGCGGGAGGCGTCGGCTTCCCCGGGGCCCGCCTCCCGGAACTCCTCCGGGCGGTGCCGGAACGCGACGACACGTGATTCTGGACAGGGCCCCGGGGGGGCGGCCCTGCGGCCCTCTGGCGCCCGAAGTGTGTTCGCCGGGCGTTTTCCGGCCAATTCTCACGAGCGTTCTGCTTAAATCGGGATCGATTTGGGCAGAACGCTCGTGAGAATTGGCCGGCGTTGGGCAGCCCTGGTCAGCGCCCAGGGCCGCGTGGAGCAGGGCCCTTTCTCGCTCGGGGCATGGCGCGGCCACCCGGAAAACGAGCCGCGACGATGGGGCGCGGCCGGCGGCCCCGGCGCCGGGGAGTTTTCCCCGAGCAGAGTGGAGGGAGGCGCCGTGGCCGGGCGTCCGCCTCCGCCGTGGCGGGCGGCCGGGGCGCCCGTGGAGGGGGCTGGCCTCTGTGGGGGAACGGAGTGATCTCTCACTCCACGGCTGGGACGAAGCCGCGCAAGGTGCCGTGGTCGCCGGGACGGTCGGGGGGACTCGTGGCGCGGGACTCAGGGTTCCCCATGCGGAGGCCCCCAGGCTCAGGCCCCTGGCAACGGAAGGCTGAGCAAGCAGGCCCGGGCCCGGGCCCGGCTTTCGGGGCTGGCCCGGCCCCAGCGGCCGGCGCCAGGGAGGGGACCCCCGGAGGCTGAGGAGCGGGAGGCGTCGGCCTCCCCGGGGCCCGCCTCCCGGAACTCCTCCGGGCGGTGCCGGAACGCGACGACACGTGATTCTGGACAGGGCCCCGGGGGGGCGGCCCTGCGGCCCTCTGGCGCCCGAAGTGTGTTCGCCGGGCGTTTTCCGGCCAATTCTCACGAGCGTTCTGCCCAAATCGGGATCGATTTGGGCAGAACGCTCGTGAGAATTGGCCGGCGTTGGGCAGCCCTGGTCAGCGCCCAGGGCCGCGTGGAGCAGGGCCCTTTCTCGCTCGGGGCATGGCGCGGCCACCCGGAAAACGGGCCGCGACGATGGGGCGCGGCCGGCGGCCCCGGCGCCGGGGAGTTTTCCCCGAGCAGAGTGGATGGAGGCGCCGTGGCCGGGCGTCCGCCTCCGCCGTGGCGGGCGGCCGGGGCGCCCGTGGAGGGGGCTGGCCTCTGTGGGGGAACGGAGTGATCTCTCACTCCACGGCTGGGACGAAGCCGCGAAAGGTGCCGTGGTCGCCGGGACGGTCGGGGGGACTCGTGGCGCGGGACTCAGGGTTCCCCATGCGGAGGCCCCCAGGCTTAGGCCCCTGGCAACGGAAGGCTGAGCAAGCAGGCCCGGGCCCAGGCCCGGGTTTCGGGGCTGGCCCGGCCCCAGCGGCCGGCGCCAGGGAGGGGACCCCAGAGGCTGAGGAGCGGGAGGCGTCGGCCTCCCCGGGGCCCGCCTCCCGGAACTCCTCCGGGCGGTGCCGGAACGCGACGACACGTGATTCTGGACAGGGCCCCGGGGGGGCGGCCCTGCGGCCCTCTGGCGCCCGAAGTGTGTTCGCCGGGCGTTTTCCGGCCAATTCTCACGAGCGTTCTGCTTAAATCGGGATCGATTTGGGCAGAACGCTCGTGAGAATTGGCCGGCGTTGGGCAGCCCTGGTCAGCGCCCAGGGCCGCGTGGAGCAGGGCCCTTTCTCGCTCGGGGCATGGCGCGGACACCCGGAAAACGAGCCGCGACGATGGGGCGCGGCCGGCGGCCCCGGCGCCGGGGAGTTTTCCCCGAGCAGAGTGGAGGGAGGCGCCGTGGCCGGGCGTCCGCCTCCGCCGTGGCGGGCGGCCGGGGCGCCCGTGGAGGGGGCTGGCCTCTGTGGGGGAACGGAGTGATCTCTCACTCCACGGCTGGGACGAAGCCGCGCAAGGTGCCGTGGTCGCCGGGACGGTCGGGGGGACTCGTGGCGCGGGACTCAGGGTTCCCCATGCGGAGGCCCCCAGGCTCAGGCCCCTGGCAACGGAAGGCTGAGCAAGCAGGCCCGGGCCCGGGCCCGGCTTTCGGGGCTGGCCCGGCCCCAGCGGCCGGCGCCAGGGAGGGGACCCCCGGAGGCTGAGGAGCGGGAGGCGTCGGCCTCCCCGGGGCCCGCCTCCCGGAGCTCCTCCTGGCGGTGCCGGAACGCGCCGACACGCGATCCCGGACAGGGCCCCGGGGGGGGCGGCCCTGCGGCCCTCTGGTGCCCGAAGTGTGTTCGCCGGGCGTTTTCCGGCCAATTCTCACGAGCGTTCTGCCCAAATCGGGATCGATTTGGGCAGAACGCTCGTGAGAATTGGCCGGCGTTGGGCAGCCCCGGTCAGCGCCCAGGGCCGCGTGGAGCAGGGCCCTTTCTCGCTCGGGGCATGGCGCGGCCACCCGGAAAACGAGCCGCGACGATGGGGCGCGGCCGGCGGCCCCGGCGCCGGGGAGTTTTCCCCGAGCAGGGTGGATGGAGGCGCCGTGGCCGGGCGTCCGCCTCCGCCGTGGCGGGCGGCCGGGGCGCCCGTGGAGGGGGCTGGCCTCTGTGGGGGAACGGAGTGATCTCTCACTCCACGGCTTGGACGAAGCCGCGAAAGGTGCCGTGGTCGCCGGGACGGTCGGGGGGACTCGTGGCGCGGGACTCAGGGTTCCCCATGCGGAGGCCCCCAGGCTCAGGCCCCTGGCAACGGAAGGCTGAGCAAGCAGGTCCGGGCCCGGGCCCGGCTTTCGGGGCTGGCCCGGCCCCAGCGGCCGGCGCCAGGGAGGGGACCCCCGGAGGCTGAGGAGCGGGAGGCGTCGGCCTCCCCGGGGCCCGCCTCCCGGAGCTCCTCCTGGCGGTGCCGGAACGCGACGACACGCGATCCCGGACAGGGCCCCGGGGGGGCGGCCCTGCGGCCCTCTGGTGCCCGAAGTGTGTTCGCCGGGCGTTTTCCGGCCAATTCTCACGAGCGTTCTGCCCAAATCGGGATCGATTTGGGCAGAACGCTCGTGAGAATTGGCCGGCGTTGGGCAGCCCTGGTCAGCGCCCAGGGCCGCGTGGAGCAGGGCCCTTTCTCGCTCGGGGCATGGCGCGGCCACCCGGAAAACGGGCCGCGACGATGGGGCGCGGCCGGCGGCCCCGGCGCCGGGGAGTTTTCCCCGAGCAGAGTGGATGGAGGCGCCGTGGCCGGGCGTCCGCCTCCGCCGTGGCGGGCGGCCGGGGCGCCCGTGGAGGGGGCTGGCCTCTGTGGGGGAACGGAGTGATCTCTCACTCCACGGCTGGGACGAAGCCGCGAAAGGTGCCGTGGTCGCCGGGACGGTCGGGGGGACTCGTGGCGCGGGACTCAGGGTTCCCCATGCGGAGGCCCCCAGGCTCAGGCCCCTGGCAACGGAAGGCTGAGCAAGCAGGCCCGGGCCCGGGCCCGGCTTTCGGGGCTGGCCCGGCCCCAGCGGCCGGCGCCAGGGAGGGGACCCCCGGAGGCTGAGGAGCGGGTGGCGTCGGCCTCCCCGGGGCCCGCCTCCCGGAGCTCCTCCTGGCGGTGCCGGAACGCGACGACACGCGATCCCGGAAAGGGCCCCGGGGGGGCGGCCCTGCGGCCCTCTGGTGCCCGAAGTGTGTTCGCCGGGCGTTTTCCGGCCAATTCTCACGAGCGTTCTGCCCAAATCGGGATCGATTTGGGCAGAACGCTCGTGAGAATTGGCCGGCGTTGGGCAGCCCTGGTCAGCGCCCAGGGCCGCGTGGAGCAGGGCCCTTTCTCGCTCGGGGCATGGCGCGGCCACCCGGAAAACGGGCCGCGACGATGGGGCGCGGCCGGCGGCCCCGGCGCCGGGGAGTTTTCCCCGAGCAGAGTGGATGGAGGCGCCGTGGCCGGGCGCCGGCCTCCGCCGTGGCGGGCGTCCGGGGCGCCCATTGAGGGGGCTGGCCTCCGTGGGGGAATGGATGGATCTCTAACTCCACGGCTGGGACGAAGCCGCGAAAGGTGCCGTTGTCGCCGGGACGCTCAGGGGACTCGTGGCGCGGGATGCAGTGTTCCCCGTGGGGAGGCCCCCAGGCTCAGGCCCCTGGCAACTGAAGGCTGAGCAAGCAGGCCTGGGCCCGGGCCCGGCTTTCGGGGCTGGCCCGGCCCCGGCTGCCATCTCCGGTGAGGGGACCCCCGGAGGCTGAGGAGCGGGAGGCGTCGGCCTCCCCGGGGCCTGCCTCCCGGAGCTCCTCCTGGCGGTGCCGGAACGCGACGACACGCGATCCCGGACAGGGCCCCGGGGGGGCGGCCCGGCGGCCCTGTGGTGCCCGAAGCGTGTCCGCCGGGTGTTTTCCGACCAATTCTCACGAGCGTTCTGCCCAAATCGATCCCGATTTGGGCAGAACGCTCGTGAGAATTGGCCGGCGTTGGTCAGCCCTGGTCAGCGCCCAGGGCCGCGTGGAGCAGGGCCCTTTCTCGCTCGGGGCATGGCGCGGCCACCCGGAAAACGAGCCGCGACGATGGGGCGCGGCCGGCGGCCCCGGCGCCGGGGAGTTTTCCCCGAGCAGAGTGGATGGAGGCGCCGTGGCCGGGCGTCCGCCTCCGCCGTGGCGGGCGGTCGGGGCGCCCGTGGAGGGGGCTGGCCTCTGTGGGGGAACGGAGTGATCTCTCACTCCACGGCTGGGACGAAGCCGCGAAAGGTGCCGTGGTCGCCCGGACGGTCGGGGGGACTCGTGGCGCGGTACTCAGGGTTCCCCATGCGGAGGCCCCCAGGCTTAGGCCCCTGGCAACGGAAGGCTGAGCAAGCAGGCCCGGGCCCGGGCCCGGGTTTCGGGGCTGGCCCGGCCCCAGCGGCCGGCGCCAGGGAGGGGACCCCAGAGGCTGAGGAGCGGGAGGCGTCGGCTTCCCCGGGGCCCGCCTCCCGGAACTCCTCCGGGCGGTGCCGGAACGCGACGACACGTGATTCTGGACAGGGCCCCGGGGGGGCGGCCCTGCGGCCCTCTGGCGCCCGAAGTGTGTTCGCCGGGCGTTTTCCGGCCAATTCTCACGAGCGTTCTGCTTAAATCGGGATCGATTTGGGCAGAACGCTCGTGAGAATTGGCCGGCGTTGGGCAGCCCTGGTCAGCGCCCAGGGCCGCGTGGAGCAGGGCCCTTTCTCGCTCGGGGCATGGCGCGGCCACCCGGAAAACGAGCCGCGACGATGGGGCGCGGCCGGCGGCCCCGGCGCCGGGGAGTTTTCCCCGAGCAGAGTGGAGGGAGGCGCCGTGGCCGGGCGTCCGCCTCCGCCGTGGCGGGCGGCCGGGGCGCCCGTGGAGGGGGCTGGCCTCTGTGGGGGAACGGAGTGATCTCTCACTCCACGGCTGGGACGAAGCCGCGCAAGGTGCCGTGGTCGCCGGGACGGTCGGGGGGACTCGTGGCGCGGGACTCAGGGTTCCCCATGCGGAGGCCCCCAGGCTCAGGCCCCTGGCAACGGAAGGCTGAGCAAGCAGGCCCGGGCCCGGGCCCGGCTTTCGGGGCTGGCCCGGCCCCAGCGGCCGGCGCCAGGGAGGGGACCCCCGGAGGCTGAGGAGCGGGAGGCGTCGGCCTCCCCGGGGCCCGCCTCCCGGAACTCCTCCGGGCGGTGCCGGAACGCGACGACACGTGATTCTGGACAGGGCCCCGGGGGGGCGGCCCTGCGGCCCTCTGGCGCCCGAAGTGTGTTCGCCGGGCGTTTTCCGGCCAATTCTCACGAGCGTTCTGCCCAAATCGGGATCGATTTGGGCAGAACGCTCGTGAGAATTGGCCGGCGTTGGGCAGCCCTGGTCAGCGCCCAGGGCCGCGTGGAGCAGGGCCCTTTCTCGCTCGGGGCATGGCGCGGCCACCCGGAAAACGGGCCGCGACGATGGGGCGCGGCCGGCGGCCCCGGCGCCGGGGAGTTTTCCCCGAGCAGAGTGGATGGAGGCGCCGTGGCCGGGCGTCCGCCTCCGCCGTGGCGGGCGGCCGGGGCGCCCGTGGAGGGGGCTGGCCTCTGTGGGGGAACGGAGTGATCTCTCACTCCACGGCTGGGACGAAGCCGCGAAAGGTGCCGTGGTCGCCGGGACGGTCGGGGGGACTCGTGGCGCGGGACTCAGGGTTCCCCATGCGGAGGCCCCCAGGCTCAGGCCCCTGGCAACGGAAGGCTGAGCAAGCAGGCCCGGGCCCGGGCCCGGCTTTCGGGGCTGGCCCGGCCCCAGCGGCCGGCGCCAGGGAGGGGACCCCCGGAGGCTGAGGAGCGGGAGGCGTCGGCCTCCCCGGGGCACGCCTCCCGGAGCTCCTCCTGGCGGTGCCGGAACGCGCCGACACGCGATCCCGGACAGGGCCCCGGGGGGCGGCCCTGCGGCCCTGTGGTGCCCGAAGTGTGTTCGCCGGGCGTTTTCCGGCCAATTCTCACGAGCGTTCTGCCCAAATCGGGATCGATTTGGGCAGAACGCTCGTGAGAATTGGCCGGCGTTGGGCAGCCCTGGTCAGCGCCCAGGGCCGCGTGGAGCAGGGCCC
This sequence comes from Meles meles, assembly GCF_922984935.1. NCBI lineage: Eukaryota > Metazoa > Chordata > Mammalia > Carnivora > Mustelidae > Meles > Meles meles. The sequence continues at coordinate 24,050 of NW_025721470.1, forward strand.
TTTCTCGCTCGGGGCATGGCGCGGCCACCCGGAAAACGAGCCGCGACGATGGGGCGCGGCCGGCGGCCCCGGCGCCGGGGAGTTTTCCCCGAGCAGAGTGGATGGAGGCGCCGTGGCCGGGCGTCCGCCTCCGCCGTGGCGGGCGGCCGGGGCGCACGTGGAGGGGGCTGGCCTCTGTGGGGGAACGGAGTGATCTCTCACTCCACGGCTGGGACGAAGCCGCGCAAGGTGCCGTGGTCGCCGGGACGGTCGGGGGGACTCGTGGCGCGGGACTCAGGGTTCCCCATGCGGAGGCCCCCAGGCTCAGGCCCCTGGCAACGGAAGGCTGAGCAAGCAGGCCCGGGCCCGGGCCCGGATTTCGGGGCTGGCCCGGCCCCAGCGGCCGGCGCCAGGGAGGGGACCCCCGGAGGCTGAGGAGCGGGAGGCGTCGGCCTCCCCGGGGCCCGCCTCCCGGAGCTCCTCCTGGCGGTGCCGGAAGGCGCCGACACGCGATCCCGGACAGGGCCCCGGGGGGGCGGCCCTGCGGCCCTCTGGTGCCCGAAGTGTGTTCGCCGGGCGTTTTCCGGCCAATTCTCACGAGCGTTCTGCCCAAATCGGGATCGATTTGGGCAGAACGCTCGTGAGAATTGGCCGGCGTTGGGCAGCCCCGGTCCGCGCCCAGGGCCGCCTGGAGCAGGGCCCTTTCTCGCTCGGGGCATGGCGCGGCCACCCGGAAAAACGGGCCGCGACGATGGGGCGCGGCCGGCGGCCCCGGCGCCGGGGAGTTTTCCCCGAGCAGAGTGGATGGAGGCGCCGTGGCCGGGCGTCCGCCTCCGCCGTGGCGGGCGGCCGGGGCGCCCGTGGAGGGGGCTGGCCTCTGTGGGGGAACGGAGTGATCTCTCACTCCACGGCTGGGACGAAGCCGCGCAAGGTGCCGTGGTCGCCGGGACGGTCGGGGGGACTCGTGGCGCGGGACTCAGGGTTCCCCATGCGGAGGCCCCCAGGCTCAGGCCCCTGGCAACGGAAGGCTGAGCAAGCAGGCCCGGGCCCGGGCCCGGCTTTCGGGGCTGGCCCGGCCCCAGCGGCCGGCGCCAGGGAGGGGACCTCCGGAGGCTGAGGAGCGGGAGGCGTCGGCCTCCCCGGGGCCCGCCTCCCGGAGCTCCTCCTGGCAGTGCCGGAACGCGCCGACACGCGATCCCGGACAGGGCCCCGGGGGGGCGGCCCTGCGGCCCTCTGGTGCCCGAAGTGTGTTCGCCGGGCGTTTTCCGGCCAATTCTCACGAGCGTTCTGCCCAAATCGATCCCGATTTGGGCAGAACGCTCGTGAGAATTGGCCGGCGTTGGGCAGCCCCGGTCAGCGCCCAGGGCCGCGTGGAGCAGGGCCCTTTCTCGCTCGGGGCATGGCGCGGCCACCCGGAAAACGAGCCGCGACGATGGGGCGCGGCCGGCGGCCCCGGCGCCGGGGAGTTTTCCCCGAGCAGAGTGGATGGAGGCGCCGTGGCCGGGCGCCGGCCTCCGCCGTGGCGGGCGTCCGGGGCGCCCATTGAGGGGGCTGGCCTCCGTGGGGGAATGGATGGATCTCTAACTCCACGGCTGGGACGAAGCCGCGAAAGGTGCCGTTGTCGCCGGGACGCTCAGGGGACTCGTGGCGCGGGATGCAGTGTTCCCCGTGGGGAGGCCCCCAGGCTCAGGCCCCTGGCAACTGAAGGCTGAGCAAGCAGGCCTGGGCCCGGGCCCGGCTTTCGGGGCTGGCCCGGCCCCGGCTGCCATCTCCGGGGAGGGGACCCCCGGAGGCTGAGGAGCGGGAGGCGTCGGCCTCCCCGGGGCCTGCCTCCCAGAGCTCCTCCTGGCGGTGCCGGAACGCGACGACACGCGATCCCGGACAGGGCCCCGGGGGGGCGGCCCGGCGGCCCTGTGGTGCCCGAAGCGTGTCCGCCGGGTGTTTTCCGACCAATTCTCACGAGCGTTCTGCCCAAATCGATCCCGATTTGGGCAGAACGCTCGTGAGAATTGGCCGGCGTTGGTCAGCCCTGGTCAGCGCCCAGGGCCGCGTGGAGCAGGGCCCTTTCTCGCTCGGGGCATGGCGCGGCCACCCGGAAAACGAGCCGCGACGATGGGGCGCGGCCGGCGGCCCCGGCGCCGGGGAGTTTTCCCCGAGCAGAGTGGATGGAGGCGCCGTGGCCGGGCGTCCGCCTCCGCCGTGGCGGGCGGCCGGGGCGCCCGTGGAGGGGGCTGGCCTCTGTGGGGGAACGGAGTGATCTCTCACTCCACGGCTGGGACGAAGCCGCGAAAGGTGCCGTGGTCGCCGGGACGGTCGGGGGGACTCGTGGCGCGGGACTCAGGGTTCCCCATGCGGAGGCCCCCAGGCTTAGGCCCCTGGCAACGGAAGGCTGAGCAAGCAGGCCCGGGCCCAGGCCCGGGTTTCGGGGCTGGCCCGGCCCCAGCGGCCGGCGCCAGGGAGGGGACCCCAGAGGCTGAGGAGCGGGAGGCGTCGGCCTCCCCGGGGCCCGCCTCCCGGAACTCCTCCGGGCGGTGCCGGAACGCGACGACACGTGATTCTGGACAGGGCCCCGGGGGGGGCGGCCCTGCGGCCCTCTGGCGCCCGAAGTGTGTTCGCCGGGCGTTTTCCGGCCAATTCTCACGAGCGTTCTGCTTAAATCGGGATCGATTTGGGCAGAACGCTCGTGAGAATTGGCCGGCGTTGGGCAGCCCTGGTCAGCGCCCAGGGCCGCGTGGAGCAGGGCCCTTTCTCGCTCGGGGCATGGCGCGGACACCCGGAAAACGAGCCGCGACGATGGGGCGCGGCCGGCGGCCCCGGCGCCGGGGAGTTTTCCCCGAGCAGAGTGGAGGGAGGCGCCGTGGCCGGGCGTCCGCCTCCGCCGTGGCGGGCGGCCGGGGCGCCCGTGGAGGGGGCTGGCCTCTGTGGGGGAACGGAGTGATCTCTCACTCCACGGCTGGGACGAAGCCGCGCAAGGTGCCGTGGTCGCCGGGACGGTCGGGGGGACTCGTGGCGCGGGGACTCAGGGTTCCCCATGCGGAGGCCCCCAGGCTCAGGCCCCTGGCAACGGAAGGCTGAGCAAGCAGGCCCGGGCCCGGGCCCGGATTTCGGGGCTGGCCCGGCCCCAGCGGCCGGCGCCAGGGAGGGGACCCCCGGAGGCTGAGGAGCGGGAGGCGTCGGCCTCCCCGGGGCCCGCCTCCCGGAGCTCCTCCTGGCGGTGCCGGAACGCGCCGACACGCGATCCCGGACAGGGCCCCGGGGGGGCGGCCCTGCGGCCCTCTGGTGCCCGAAGTGTGTTCGCCGGGCGTTTTCCGGCCAATTCTCACGAGCGTTCTGCCCAAATCGGGATCGATTTGGGCAGAACGCTCGTGAGAATTGGCCGGCGTTGGGCAGCCCCGGTCAGCGCCCAGGGCCGCGTGGAGCAGGGCCCTTTCTCGCTCGGGGCATGGCGCGGCCACCCGGAAAACGAGCCGCGACGATGGGGCGCGGCCGGCGGCCCCGGCGCCGGGGAGTTTTCCCCCGAGCAGAGTGGATGGAGGCGCCGTGGCCGGGCGTCCGCCTCCGCCGTGGCGGGCGGCCGGGGCGCCCGTGGAGGGGGCTGGCCTCTGTGGGGGAACGGAGTGATCTCTCACTCCACGGCTGGGACGAAGCCGCGCAAGGTGCCGTGGTCGCCGGGACGGTCGGGGGGACTCGTGGCGCGGGACTCAGGGTTCCCCATGCGGAGGCCCCCAGGCTCAGGCCCCTGGCAACGGAAGGCTGAGCAAGCAGGCCCGGGCCCGGGCCCGGCTTTCGGGGCTGGCCCGGCCCCAGCGGCCGGCGCCAGGGAGGGGACCCCCGGAGGCTGAGGAGCGGGAGGCGTCGGCCTCCCCGGGGCCCGCCTCCCGGAGCTCCTCCTGGCAGTGCCGGAACGCGCCGACACGCGATCCCGGACAGGGCCCCGGGGGGGCGGCCCTGCGGCCCTCTGGTGCCCGAAGTGTGTTCGCCGGGCGTTTTCCGGCCAATTCTCACGAGCGTTCTGCCCAAATCGATCCCGATTTGGGCAGAACGCTCGTGAGAATTGGCCGGCGTTGGGCAGCCCCGGTCAGCGCCCAGGGCCGCGTGGAGCAGGGCCCTTTCTCGCTCGGGGCATGGCGCGGGCCACCCGGAAAACGAGCCGCGACGATGGGGCGCGGCCGGCGGCCCCGGCGCCGGGGAGTTTTCCCCGAGCAGAGTGGATGGAGGCGCCGTGGCCGGGCGCCGGCCTCCGCCGTGGCGGGCGTCCGGGGCGCCCATTGAGGGGGCTGGCCTCCGTGGGGGAATGGATGGATCTCTAACTCCACGGCTGGGACGAAGCCGCGAAAGGTGCCGTTGTCGCCGGGACGCTCAGGGGACTCGTGGCGCGGGATGCAGTGTTCCCCGTGGGGAGGCCCCCAGGCTCAGGCCCCTGGCAACTGAAGGCTGAGCAAGCAGGCCTGGGCCCGGGCCCGGCTTTCGGGGCTGGCCCGGCCCCGGCTGCCATCTCCGGGGAGGGGACCCCCGGAGGCTGAGGAGCGGGAGGCGTCGGCCTCCCCGGGGCCTGCCTCCCGGAGCTCCTCCTGGCGGTGCCGGAACGCGACGACACGCGATCCCGGACAGGGCCCCGGGGGGGCGGCCCGGCGGCCCTGTGGTGCCCGAAGCGTGTCCGCCGGGTGTTTTCCGACCAATTCTCACGAGCGTTCTGCCCAAATCGATCCCGATTTGGGCAGAACGCTCGTGAGAATTGGCCGGCGTTGGTCAGCCCTGGTCAGCGCCCAGGGCCGCGTGGAGCAGGGCCCTTTCTCGCTCGGGGCATGGCGCGGCCACCCGGAAAACGAGCCGCGACGATGGGGCGCGGCCGGCGGCCCCGGCGCCGGGGAGTTTTCCCCGAGCAGAGTGGATGGAGGCGCCGTGGCCGGGCGTCCGCCTCCGCCGTGGCGGGCGGCCGGGGCGCCCGTGGAGGGGGCTGGCCTCTGTGGGGGAACGGAGTGATCTCTCACTCCACGGCTGGGACGAAGCCGCGAAAGGTGCCGTGGTCGCCGGGACGGTCGGGGGGACTCGTGGCGCGGGACTCAGGGTTCCCCATGCGGAGGCCCCCAGGCTTAGGCCCCTGGCAACGGAAGGCTGAGCAAGCAGGCCCGGGCCCAGGCCCGGGTTTCGGGGCTGGCCCGGCCCCAGCGGCCGGCGCCAGGGAGGGGACCCCAGAGGCTGAGGAGCGGGAGGCGTCGGCCTCCCCGGGGCCCGCCTCCCGGAACTCCTCCGGGCGGTGCCGGAACGCGACGACACGTGATTCTGGACAGGGCCCCGGGGGGGCGGCCCTGCGGCCCTCTGGCGCCCGAAGTGTGTTCGCCGGGCGTTTTCCCGGCCAATTCTCACGAGCGTTCTGCTTAAATCGGGATCGATTTGGGCAGAACGCTCGTGAGAATTGGCCGGCGTTGGGCAGCCCTGGTCAGCGCCCAGGGCCGCGTGGAGCAGGGCCCTTTCTCGCTCGGGGCATGGCGCGGACACCCGGAAAAACGAGCCGCGACGATGGGGCGCGGCCGGCGGCCCCGGCGCCGGGGAGTTTTCCCCCGAGCAGAGTGGAGGGAGGCGCCGTGGCCGGGCGTCCGCCTCCGCCGTGGCGGGCGGCCGGGGCGCCCGTGGAGGGGGCTGGCCTCTGTGGGGGAACGGAGTGATCTCTCACTCCACGGCTGGGACGAAGCCGCGCAAGGTGCCGTGGTCGCCGGGACGGTCGGGGGGACTCGTGGCGCGGGACTCAGGGTTCCCCATGCGGAGGCCCCCAGGCTCAGGCCCCTGGCAACGGAAGGCTGAGCAAGCAGGCCCGGGCCCGGGCCCGGATTTCGGGGCTGGCCCGGCCCCAGCGGCCGGCGCCAGGGAGGGGACCCCCGGAGGCTGAGGAGCGGGAGGCGTCGGCCTCCCCGGGGCCCGCCTCCCGGAGCTCCTCCTGGCGGTGCCGGAACGCGCCGACACGCGATCCCGGACAGGGCCCCGGGGGGGCGGCCCTGCGGCCCTCTGGTGCCCGAAGTGTGTTCGCCGGGCGTTTTCCGGCCAATTCTCACGAGCGTTCTGCCCAAATCGGGATCGATTTGGGCAGAACGCTCGTGAGAATTGGCCGGCGTTGGGCAGCCCCGGTCAGCGCCCAGGGCCGCGTGGAGCAGGGCCCTTTCTCGCTCGGGGCATGGCGCGGCCACCCGGAAAACGAGCCGCGACGATGGGGCGCGGCCGGCGGCCCCGGCGCCGGGGAGTTTTCCCCGAGCAGAGTGGATGGAGGCGCCGTGGCCGGGCGTCCGCCTCCGCCGTGGCGGGCGGCCGGGGCGCCCGTGGAGGGGGCTGGCCTCTGTGGGGGAACGGAGTGATCTCTCACTCCACGGCTGGGACGAAGCCGCGCAAGGTGCCGTGGTCGCCGGGACGGTCGGGGGGACTCGTGGCGCGGGACTCAGGGTTCCCCATGCGGAGGCCCCCAGGCTCAGGCCCCTGGCAACGGAAGGCTGAGCAAGCAGGCCCGGGCCCGGGCCCGGCTTTCGGGGCTGGCCCGGCCCCAGCGGCCGGCGCCAGGGAGGGGACCCCCGGAGGCTGAGGAGCGGGAGGCGTCGGCCTCCCCGGGGCCCGCCTCCCGGAGCTCCTCCTGGCAGTGCCGGAACGCGCCGACACGCGATCCCGGACAGGGCCCCGGGGGGGCGGCCCTGCGGCCCTCTGGTGCCCGAAGTGTGTTCGCCGGGCGTTTTCCGGCCAATTCTCACGAGCGTTCTGCCCAAATCGATCCCGATTTGGGCAGAACGCTCGTGAGAATTGGCCGGCGTTGGGCAGCCCCGGTCAGCGCCCAGGGCCGCGTGGAGCAGGGCCCTTTCTCGCTCGGGGCATGGCGCGGCCACCCGGAAAACGAGCCGCGACGATGGGGCGCGGCCGGCGGCCCCGGCGCCGGGGAGTTTTCCCCGAGCAGAGTGGATGGAGGCGCCGTGGCCGGGCGCCGGCCTCCGCCGTGGCGGGCGTCCGGGGCGCCCATTGAGGGGGCTGGCCTCCGTGGGGGAATGGATGGATCTCTAACTCCACGGCTGGGACGAAGCCGCGAAAGGTGCCGTTGTCGCCGGGACGCTCAGGGGACTCGTGGCGCGGGATGCAGTGTTCCCCGTGGGGAGGCCCCCAGGCTCAGGCCCCTGGCAACTGAAGGCTGAGCAAGCAGGCCTGGGCCCGGGCCCGGCTTTCGGGGCTGGCCCGGCCCCGGCTGCCATCTCCGGGGAGGGGACCCCCGGAGGCTGAGGAGCGGGAGGCGTCGGCCTCCCCGGGGCCTGCCTCCCGGAGCTCCTCCTGGCGGTGCCGGAACGCGACGACACGCGATCCCGGACAGGGCCCCGGGGGGGCGGCCCGGCGGCCCTGTGGTGCCCGAAGCGTGTCCGCCGGGTGTTTTCCGACCAATTCTCACGAGCGTTCTGCCCAAATCGATCCCGATTTGGGCAGAACGCTCGTGAGAATTGGCCGGCGTTGGTCAGCCCTGGTCAGCGCCCAGGGCCGCGTGGAGCAGGGCCCTTTCTCGCTCGGGGCATGGCGCGGCCACCCGGAAAACGAGCCGCGACGATGGGGCGCGGCCGGCGGCCCCGGCGCCGGGGAGTTTTCCCCCGAGCAGAGTGGATGGAGGCGCCGTGGCCGGGCGTCCGCCTCCGCCGTGGCGGGCGGCCGGGGCGCCCGTGGAGGGGGCTGGCCTCTGTGGGGGAACGGAGTGATCTCTCACTCCACGGCTGGGACGAAGCCGCGAAAGGTGCCGTGGTCGCCGGGACGGTCGGGGGGACTCGTGGCGCGGGACTCAGGGTTCCCCATGCGGAGGCCCCCAGGCTTAGGCCCCTGGCAACGGAAGGCTGAGCAAGCAGGCCCGGGCCCAGGCCCGGGTTTCGGGGCTGGCCCGGCCCCAGCGGCCGGCGCCAGGGAGGGGACCCCAGAGGCTGAGGAGCGGGAGGCGTCGGCCTCCCCGGGGCCCGCCTCCCGGAACTCCTCCGGGCGGTGCCGGAACGCGACGACACGTGATTCTGGACAGGGCCCCGGGGGGGCGGCCCTGCGGCCCTCTGGCGCCCGAAGTGTGTTCGCCGGGCGTTTTCCGGCCAATTCTCACGAGCGTTCTGCTTAAATCGGGATCGATTTGGGCAGAACGCTCGTGAGAATTGGCCGGCGTTGGGCAGCCCTGGTCAGCGCCCAGGGCCGCGTGGAGCAGGGCCCTTTCTCGCTCGGGGCATGGCGCGGACACCCGGAAAAACGAGCCGCGACGATGGGGCGCGGCCGGCGGCCCCGGCGCCGGGGAGTTTTCCCCGAGCAGAGTGGAGGGAGGCGCCGTGGCCGGGCGTCCGCCTCCGCCGTGGCGGGCGGCCGGGGCGCCCGTGGAGGGGGCTGGCCTCTGTGGGGGAACGGAGTGATCTCTCACTCCACGGCTGGGACGAAGCCGCGCAAGGTGCCGTGGTCGCCGGGACGGTCGGGGGGACTCGTGGCGCGGGACTCAGGGTTCCCCATGCGGAGGCCCCCAGGCTCAGGCCCCTGGCAACGGAAGGCTGAGCAAGCAGGCCCGGGCCCGGGCCCGGCTTTCGGGGCTGGCCCGGCCCCAGCGGCCGGCGCCAGGGAGGGGACCCCCGGAGGCTGAGGAGCGGGAGGCGTCGGCCTCCCCGGGGCCCGCCTCCCGGAGCTCCTCCGGGCGGTGCCGGAACGCGCCGACACGCGATCCCGGACAGGGCCCCGGGGGGGCGGCCCTGCGGCCCTCTGGTGCCCGAAGCGCCGGGCGTTTTTCCGGCCAATTCTCACGAGCGTTCTGCCCAAATCGGGATCGATTTGGGCAGAACGCTCGTGAGAATTGGCCGGCGTTGGGCAGCCCCGGTCAGCGCCCAGGGCCGCGTGGAGCAGGGCCCTTTCTCGCTCGGGGCATGGCGCGGCCACCCGGAAAACGAGCCGCGACGATGGGGCGCGGCCGGCGGCCCCGGCGCCGGGGAGTTTTCCCCGAGCAGGGTGGATGGAGGCGCCGTGGCCGGGCGTCCGCCTCCGCCGTGGCGGGCGGCCGGGGCGCCCGTGGAGGGGGCTGGCCTCTGTGGGGGAACGGAGTGATCTCTCACTCCACGGCTTGGACGAAGCCGCGAAAGGTGCCGTGGTCGCCGGGACGGTCGGGGGGACTCGTGGCGCGGGACTCAGGGTTCCCCATGCGGAGGCCCCCAGGCTCAGGCCCCTGGCAACGGAAGGCTGAGCAAGCAGGTCCGGGCCCGGGCCCGGCTTTCGGGGCTGGCCCGGCCCCAGCGGCCGGCGCCAGGGAGGGGACCCCCGGAGGCTGAGGAGCGGGAGGCGTCGGCCTCCCCGGGGCCCGCCTCCCGGAGCTCCTCCTGGCGGTGCCGGAACGCGACGACACGCGATCCCGGACAGGGCCCCGGGGGGGCGGCCCTGCGGCCCTCTGGTGCCCGAAGTGTGTTCGCCGGGCGTTTTCCGGCCAATTCTCACGAGCGTTCTGCCCAAATCGGGATCGATTTGGGCAGAACGCTCGTGAGAATTGGCCGGCGTTGGGCAGCCCTGGTCAGCGCCCAGGGCCGCGTGGAGCAGGGCCCTTTCTCGCTCGGGGCATGGCGCGGCCACCCGGAAAACGGGCCGCGACGATGGGGCGCGGCCGGCGGCCCCGGCGCCGGGGAGTTTTCCCCGAGCAGAGTGGATGGAGGCGCCGTGGCCGGGCGTCCGCCTCCGCCGTGGCGGGCGGCCGGGGCGCCCGTGGAGGGGGCTGGCCTCTGTGGGGGAACGGAGTGATCTCTCACTCCACGGCTGGGACGAAGCCGCGAAAGGTGCCGTGGTCGCCGGGACGGTCGGGGGGACTCGTGGCGCGGGGACTCAGGGTTCCCCATGCGGAGGCCCCCAGGCTCAGGCCCCTGGCAACGGAAGGCTGAGCAAGCAGGCCCGGGCCCGGGCCCGGCTTTCGGGGCTGGCCCGGCCCCAGCGGCCGGCGCCAGGGAGGGGACCCCCGGAGGCTGAGGAGCGGGTGGCGTCGGCCTCCCCGGGGCCCGCCTCCCGGAGCTCCTCCTGGCGGTGCCGGAACGCGACGACACGCGATCCCGGAAAGGGCCCCGGGGGGGCGGCCCTGCGGCCCTCTGGTGCCCGAAGTGTGTTCGCCGGGCGTTTTCCGGCCAATTCTCACGAGCGTTCTGCCCAAATCGGGATCGATTTGGGCAGAACGCTCGTGAGAATTGGCCGGCGTTGGGCAGCCCTGGTCAGCGCCCAGGGCCGCGTGGAGCAGGGCCCTTTCTCGCTCGGGGCATGGCGCGGCCACCCGGAAAACGGGCCGCGACGATGGGGCGCGGCCGGCGGCCCCGGCGCCGGGGAGTTTTCCCCGAGCAGAGTGGATGGAGGCGCCGTGGCCGGGCGCCGGCCTCCGCCGTGGCGGGCGTCCGGGGCGCCCATTGAGGGGGCTGGCCTCCGTGGGGGAATGGATGGATCTCTAACTCCACGGCTGGGACGAAGCCGCGAAAGGTGCCGTTGTCGCCGGGACGCTCAGGGGACTCGTGGCGCGGGATGCAGTGTTCCCCGTGGGGAGGCCCCCAGGCTCAGGCCCCTGGCAACTGAAGGCTGAGCAAGCAGGCCTGGGCCCGGGCCCGGCTTTCGGGGCTGGCCCGGCCCCGGCTGCCATCTCCGGTGAGGGGACCCCCGGAGGCTGAGGAGCGGGAGGCGTCGGCCTCCCCGGGGCCTGCCTCCCGGAGCTCCTCCTGGCGGTGCCGGAACGCGACGACACGCGATCCCGGACAGGGCCCCGGGGGGGCGGCCCGGCGGCCCTGTGGTGCCCGAAGCGTGTCCGCCGGGTGTTTTCCGACCAATTCTCACGAGCGTTCTGCCCAAATCGATCCCGATTTGGGCAGAACGCTCGTGAGAATTGGCCGGCGTTGGTCAGCCCTGGTCAGCGCCCAGGGCCGCGTGGAGCAGGGCCCTTTCTCGCTCGGGGCATGGCGCGGCCACCCGGAAAACGAGCCGCGACGATGGGGCGCGGCCGGCGGCCCCGGCGCCGGGGAGTTTTCCCCGAGCAGAGTGGATGGAGGCGCCGTGGCCGGGGCGTCCGCCTCCGCCGTGGCGGGCGGTCGGGGCGCCCGTGGAGGGGGCTGGCCTCTGTGGGGGAACGGAGTGATCTCTCACTCCACGGCTGGGACGGAAGCCGCGAAAGGTGCCGTGGTCGCCCGGACGGTCGGGGGGGACTCGTGGCGCGGGACTCAGGGTTCCCCATGCGGAGGCCCCCAGGCTTAGGCCCCTGGCAACGGAAGGCTGAGCAAGCAGGCCCGGGCCCGGGCCCGGGGTTTCGGGGCTGGCCCGGCCCCAGCGGCCGGCGCCAGGGAGGGGACCCCAGAGGCTGAGGAGCGGGAGGCGTCGGCCTCCCCGGGGCCCGCCTCCCGGAACTCCTCCGGGCGGTGCCGGAACGCGACGACACGTGATTCTGGACAGGGCCCCGGGGGGGCGGCCCCTGCGGCCCTCTGGCGCCCGAAGTGTGTTCGCCGGGCGTTTTCCGGCCAATTCTCACGAGCGTTCTGCTTAAATCGGGATCGGATTTGGGCAGAACGCTCGTGAGAATTGGCCGGCGTTGGGCAGCCCTGGTCAGCGCCCAGGGCCGCGTGGAGCAGGGCCCTTTCTCGCTCGGGGCATGGCGCGGCCACCCGGAAAACGAGCCGCGACGATGGGGCGCGGCCAGGCGGCCCCGGCGCCGGGGAGTTTTCCCCGAGCAGAGTGGAGGGAGGCGCCGTGGGCCGGGCGTCCCGCCTCCGCCGTGGCGGGCGGCCGGGGCGCCCGTGGAGGGGGCTGGCCTCTGTGGGGGAACGGAGTGATCTCTCACTCCACGGCTGGGACGAAGCCGCGCAAGGTGCCGTGGTCGCCGGGACGGTCGGGGGGACTCGTGGCGCGGGACTCAGGGTTCCCCATGCGGAGGCCCCCAGGCTCAGGCCCCTGGCAACGGAAGGCTGAGCAAGCAGGCCCGGGCCCGGGCCCGGCTTTCGGGGCTGGCCCGGCCCCAGCGGCCGGCGCCAGGGAGGGGACCCCCGGAGGCTGAGGAGCGGGAGGCGTCGGCCTCCCCGGGGCCCGCCTCCCGGAGCTCCTCCTGGCGGTGCCGGAACGCGCCGACACGCGATCCCGGACAGGGCCCCGGGGGGGCGGCCCTGCGGCCCTCTGGTGCCCGAAGTGTGTTCGCCGGGCGTTTTCCGGCCAATTCTCACGAGCGTTCTGCCCAAATCGGGATCGATTTGGGCAGAACGCTCGTGAGAATTGGCCGGCGTTGGGCAGCCCCGGTCAGCGCCCAGGGCCGCGTGGAGCAGGGCCCTTTCTCGCTCGGGGCATGGCGCGGCCACCCGGAAAACGAGCCGCGACGATGGGGCGCGGCCGGCGGCCCCGGCGCCGGGGAGTTTTCCCCGAGCAGGGTGGATGGAGGCGCCGTGGCCGGGCGTCCGCCTCCGCCGTGGCGGGCGGCCGGGGCGCCCGTGGAGGGGGCTGGCCTCTGTGGGGGAACGGAGTGATCTCTCACTCCACGGCTGGGACGAAGCCGCGAAAGGTGCCGTGGTCGCCGGGACGGTCGGGGGGACTCGTGGCGCGGGACTCAGGGTTCCCCATGCGGAGGCCCCCAGGCTCAGGCCCCTGGCAACGGAAGGCTGAGCAAGCAGGCCCGGGCCCGGGCCCGGCTTTCGGGGCTGGCCCGGCCCCAGCGGCCGGCGCCAGGGAGGGGACCCCCGGAGGCTGAGGAGCGGGAGGCGTCGGCCTCCCCGGGGCCCGCCTCCCGGAGCTCCTCCTGGCGGTGCCGGAACGCGCCGACACGCGATCCCGGACAGGGCCCCGGGGGGGCGGCCCTGCGGCCCTCTGGTGCCCGAAGTGTGTTCGCCGGGCGTTTTCCGGCCAATTCTCACGAGCGTTCTGCCCAAATCGGGATCGATTTGGGCAGAACGCTCGTGAGAATTGGCCGGCGTTGGGCAGCCCCGGTCAGCGCCCAGGGCCGCGTGGAGCAGGGCCCTTTCTCGCTCAGGGCATGGCGCGGCCACCCGGAAAACGGGCCGCGACGATGGGGCGCGGCCGGCGGCCCCGGCGCCGGGGAGTTTTCCCCGAGCAGAGTGGATGGAGGCGCCGTGGCCGGGCGTCCGCCTCCGCCGTGGCGGGCGGCCGGGGCGCCCGTGGAGGGGGCTGGCCTCTGTGGGGGAACGGAGTGATCTCTCACTCCACGGCTGGGACGAAGCCGCGAAAGGTGCCGTGGTCGCCGGGACGGTCGGGGGGACTCGTGGCGCGGGACTCAGGGTTCCCCATGCGGAGGCCCCCAGGCTCAGGCCCCTGGCAACGGAAGGCTGAGCAAGCAGGCCCGGGCCCGGGCCCGGCTTTCGGGGCTGGCCCGGCCCCAGCGGCCGGCGCCAGGGAGGGGACCCCCGGAGGCTGAGGAGCGGGAGGCGTCGGCCTCCCCGGGGCCCGCCTCCCGGAGCTCCTCCTGGCGGTGCCGGAAGGCGACGACACGCGATCCCGGACAGGGCCCCGGGGGGGCGGCCCTGCGGCCCTCTGGTGCCCGAAGTGTGTTCGCCGGGCGTTTTCCGGCCAATTCTCACGAGCGTTCTGCCCAAATCGGGATCGATTTGGGCAGAACGCTCGTGAGAATTGGCCGGCGTTGGGCAGCCCCGGTCAGCGCCCAGGGCCGCGTGGAGCAGGGCCCTTTCTCGCTCGGGGCATGGCGCGGCCACCCGGAAAACGGGCCGCGACGATGGGGCGCGGCCGGCGGCCCCGGCGCCGGGGAGTTTTCCCCGAGCAGAGTGGATGGAGGCGCCGTGGCCGGGCGTCCGCCTCCGCCGTGGCGGGCGGCCGGGGCGCCCGTGGAGGGGGCTGGCCTCTGTGGGGGAACGGAGTGATCTCTCACTCCACGGCTGGGACGAAGCCGCGAAAGGTGCCGTGGTCGCCGGGACGGTCGGGGGGACTCGTGGCGCGGGACTCAGGGTTCCCCATGCGGAGGCCCCCAGGCTCAGGCCCCTGGCAACGGAAGGCTGAGCAAGCAGGCCCGGGCCCGGGCCCGGCTTTCGGGGCTGGCCCGGCCCCAGCGGCCGGCGCCAGGGAGGGGACCCCCGGATGCTGAGGAGCGGGTGGCGTCGGCCTCCCCGGGGCCCGCCTCCCGGAGCTCCTCCTGGCGGTGCCGGAACGCGACGACACGCGATCCCGGAAAGGGCCCCGGGGGGGGCGGCCCTGCGGCCCTCTGGTGCCCGAAGTGTGTTCGCCGGGCGTTTTCCGGCCAATTCTCACGAGCGTTCTGCCCAAATCGGGATCGATTTGGGCAGAACGCTCGTGAGAATTGGCCGGCGTTGGGCAGCCCTGGTCAGCGCCCAGGGCCGCGTGGAGCAGGGCCCTTTCTCGCTCGGGGCATGGCGCGGCCACCCGGAAAACGGGCCGCGACGATGGGGCGCGGCCGGCGGCCCCGGCGCCGGGGAGTTTTCCCCGAGCAGAGTGGATGGAGGCGCCGTGGCCGGGCGTCCGCCTCCGCCGTGGCGGGCGGCCGGGGCGCCCGTGGAGGGGGCTGGCCTCTGTGGGGGAACGGAGTGATCTCTCACTCCATGGCTGGGACGAAGCCGCGAAAGGTGCCGTGGTCGCCGGGACAGTCGGGGGGACTCGTGGCGCGGGACTCAGGGTTCCCCATGCGGAGGCCCCCAGGCTCAGGCCCCTGGCAACGGAAGGCTGAGCAAGCAGGCCCGGGCCCGGGCCCGGCTTTCGGGGCTGGCCCGGCCCCAGCGGCCGGCACCAGGGAGGGGACCCCCGGAGGCTGAGGAGCGGGAGGCGTCGGCCCTCCCCGGGGCCCGCCTCCCGGAGCTCCTCCTGGCGGTGCCGGAACGCGCCGACAGGCGATCCCGGACAGGGCCCCGGTGGGGGCGGCCCTGCGGCCCTGTGGGTGCCCGAAGTGTGTTCGCCGGGAGTTTCCGGCCAATTCTCACGAGCGTTCTGCCCAAATCGGGATCGATTTGGGCAGGAACGCTCGTGAGAATTGGCCGGCGTTGGGCAGCCCCGGTCAGCGCCCAGGGCCGCGTGGAGCAGGGCCCTTTCTCGCTCGGGGCATGGCGCGGCCACCCGGAAAACGGGCCGCGACGATGGGGCGCGGCCGGCGGCCCCGGCGCCGGGGAGTTTTCCCCGAGCAGAGTGGATGGAGGCGCCGTGGCCGGGCGTCCGCCTCCGCCGTGGCGGGCGGCCGGGGCGCCCGTGGAGGGGGCTGGCCTCTGTGGGGGAACGGAGTGATCTCTCACTCCACGGCTGGGACGAAGCCGCGAAAGGTGCCGTGGTCGCCGGGACGGTCGGGGGGACTCGTGGCGCGGGACTCAGGGTTCCCCATGCGGAGGCCCCCAGGCTCAGGCCCCTGGCAACGGAAGGCTGAGCAAGCAGGCCCGGGCCCGGGCCCGGCTTTCGGGGCTGGCCCGGCCCCACGGCCGGCGACAGGGAGGGGACCCCCGGAGGCTGAGGAGCGGGTGGCGTCGGCCTCCCCGGGGCCCGCCTCCCGGAGCTCCTCCTGGCGGTGCCGGAACGCGACGACACGCGATCCCGGAAAGGGCCCCGGGGGGGCGGCCCTGCGGCCCTCTGGTGCCCGAAGTGTGTTCGCCGGGCGTTTTCCGGCCAATTCTCACGAGCGTTCTGCCCAAATCGGGATCGATTTGGGCAGAACGCTCGTGAGAATTGGCCGGCGTTGGGCAGCCCTGGTCAGCGCCCAGGGCCGCGTGGAGCAGGGCCCTTTCTCGCTCGGGGCATGGCGCGGCCACCCGGAAAACGGGCCGCGACGATGGGGCGCGGCCGGCGGCCCCGGCGCCGGGGAGTTTTCCCCGAGCAGAGTGGATGGAGGCGCCGTGGCCGGGCGTCCGCCTCCGCCGTGGCGGGCGGCCGGGGCGCCCGTGGAGGGGGCTGGCCTCTGTGGGGGAACGGAGTGATCTCTCACTCCATGGCTGGGACGAAGCCGCGAAAGGTGCCGTGGTCGCCGGGACAGTCGGGGGGACTCGTGGCGCGGGACTCAGGGTTCCCCATGCGGAGGCCCCCAGGCTCAGGCCCCTGGCAACGGAAGGCTGAGCAAGCAGGCCCGGGCCCGGGCCCGGCTTTCGGGGCTGGCCCGGCCCCAGCGGCCGGCACCAGGGAGGGGGACCCCCGGAGGCTGAGGAGCGGGAGGCGTCGGCCTCCCCGGGGCCCGCCTCCCGGAGCTCCTCCTGGCGGTGCCGGAACGCGCCGACAGGCGATCCCGGACAGGGCCCCGGGGGGGCGGCCCTGCGGCCCTGTGGTGCCCGAAGTGTGTTCGCCGGGAGTTTTCCGGCCAATTCTCACGAGCGTTCTGCCCAAATCGGGATCGATTTGGGCAGAACGCTCGTGAGAATTGGCCGGCGTTGGGCAGCCCTGGTCAGCGCCCAGGGCCGCGTGGAGCAGGGCCCTTTCTCGCTCGGGGCATGGCGCGGCCACCCGGAAAACGAGCCGCGACGATGGGGCGCGGCCGGCGGCCCCGGCGCCGGGGAGTTTTCCCCGAGCAGAGTGGATGGAGGCGCCGTGGCCGGGCGTCCGCCTCCGCCGTGGCGGGCGGCCGGGGCGCCCGTGGAGGGGGCTGGCCTCTGTGGGGGAACGGAGTGATCTCTCACTCCACGGCTGGGACGAAGCCGCGAAAGGTGCCGTGGTCGCCGGGACGGTCGGGGGGACTCGTGGCGCGGGACTCAGGGTTCCCCATGCGGAGGCCCCCAGGCTCAGGCCCCTGGCAACGGAAGGCTGAGCAAGCAGGCCCGGGCCCGGGCCCGGCTTTCGGGGCTGGCCCGGCCCCAGCGGCCGGCGCCAGGGAGGGGACCCCCGGAGGCTGAGGAGCGGGAGGCGTCGGCCTCCCCGGGGCCCGCCTCCCGGAGCTCCTCCTGGCGGTGCCGGAACGCGCCGACAAGCGATCCCGGACAGGGCCCCGGGGGGGGCGGCCCTGCGGCCCTCTGGTGCCCGAAGTGTGTTCGCCGGGCGTTTTCCGGCCAATTCTCACGAGCGTTCTGCCCAAATCGGGATCGATTTGGGCAGAACGCTCGTGAGAATTGGCCGGCGTTGGGCAGCCCTGGTCAGCGCCCAGGGCCGCGTGGAGCAGGGCCCTTTCTCGCTCGGGGCATGGCGCGGCCACCCGGAAAACGAGCCGCGACGATGGGGCGCGGCCGGCGGCCCCGGCGCTGGGGAGTTTTCCCCGAGCAGAGTGGATGGAGGCGCCGTGGCCGGGCGTCCGCCTCCGCCGTGGCGGGCGGCCGGGGCGCCCGTGGAGGGGGCTGGCCTCTGTGGGGGAACGGAGTGATCTCTCACTCCACGGCTGGGACGAAGCCGCGAAAGGTGCCGTGGTCGCCGGGACGGTCGGGGGGACTCGTGGCGCGGGACTCAGGGTTCCCCATGCGGAGGCCCCCAGGATCAGGCCCCTGGCAACGGAAGGCTGAGCAAGCAGGCCCGGGCCCGGGCCCGGCTTTCGGGGCTGGCCCGGCCCCAGCGGCCGGCACCAGGGAGGGGACCCCCGGAGGCTGAGGAGCGGGAGGCGTCGGCCTCCCCGGGGCCCGCCTCCCGGAGCTCCTCCTGGCGGTGCCGGAACGCGCCGACACGCGATCCCGGACAGGGCCCCGGGGGGGCGGCCCTGCGGCCCTGTGGTGCCCGAAGTGTGTTCGCCGGGCGTTTTCCGGCCAATTCTCACCAGCGTTCTGCCCAAATCGGGATCGATTTGGGCAGAACGCTCGTGAGAATTGGCCGGCGTTGGGCAGCCCTGGTCAGCGCCCAGGGCCGCGTGGAGCAGGGCCCTTTCTCGCTCGGGGCATGGCGCGGCCACCCGGAAAACGAGCCGCGACGATGGGGCGCGGCCGGCGGCCCCGGCGCCGGGGAGTTTTCCCCGAGCAGAGTGGATGGAGGCGCCGTGGCCGGGCGTCCGCCTCCGCCGTGGCGGGCGGCCGGGGCGCCCGTGGAGGGGGCTGGCCTCTGTGGGGGAACGGAGTGATCTCTCACTCCACGGCTGGGACGAAGCCTCGAAAGGTGCCGTGGTCGCCGGGACGGTCGGGGGGACTCGTGGCGCGGGACTCAGGGTTCCCCATGCGGAGGCCCCCAGGCTCAGGCCCCTGGCAACGGAAGGCTGAGCAAGCAGGCCCGGGCCCGGGCCCGGCTTTCGGGGCTGGCCCGGCCCCAGCGGCCGGCGCCAGGGAGGGGACCCCCGGAGGCTGAGGAGCGGGAGGCGTCGGCCTCCCCGGCCCCGCCTCCCGGAGCTCCTCCTGGCGGTGCCGGAACGCGACGACACGCGATCCCGGACAGGGCCCCGGGGGGGCGGCCCTGCGGCCCTCTGGTGCCCGAAGTGTGTTCGCCGGGCGTTTTCCGGCCAATTCTCACGAGCGTTCTGCCCAAATCGGGATCGATTTGGGCAGAACGCTCGTGAGAATTGGCCGGCGTTGGGCAGCCCTGGTCAGCGCCCAGGGCCGCGTGGAGCAGGGCCCTTTCTCGCTCGGGGCATGGCGCGGCCACCCGGAAAACGAGCCGCGACGATGGGGCGCGGCCGGCGGCCCCGGCGCCGGGGAGTTTTCCCCGAGCAGAGTGGATGGAGGCGCCGTGGCCGGGCGTCCGCCTCCGCCGTGGCGGGCGGCCGGGGCGCCCGTGGAGGGGGCTGGCCTCTGTGGGGGAACGGAGTGATCTCTCACTCCACGGCTGGGACAAAGCCGCGAAAGGTGCCGTGGTCGCCGGGACGGTCGGGGGGACTCGTGGCGCGGGACTCAGGGTTCCCCATGCGGAGGCCCCCAGGCTCAGGCCCCTGGCAACGGAAGGCTGAGCAAGCAGGCCCGGGCCCGGGCCCGGCTTTCGGGGCTGGCCCGGCCCCAGCGGCCGGCGCCAGGGAGGGGACCCCCGGAGGCTGAGGAGCGGGAGGCGTCGGCCTCCCCGGGGCCCGCCTCCCGGAGCTCCTCCTGGCGGTGCCGGAAGGCGCCGACACGCGATCCCGGACAGGGCCCCGTGGGGGCGGCCCTGCGGCCCTCTGGTGCCCGAAGTGTGTTCGCCGGGCGTTTTCCCGGCCAATTCTCACGAGCGTTCTGCCCAAATCGGGATCGATTTGGGCAGAACGCTCGTGAGAATTGGCCGGCGTTGGGCAGCCCTGGTCAGCGCCCAGGGCCGCGTGGAGCAGGGCCTTTCTCGCTCGGGGCATGGCGCGGCCACCCGGAAAACGAGCCGCGACGATGGGGCGCGGCCGGCGGCCCCGGCGCCGGTGAGTTTTCCCCGAGCAGAGTGGATGGAGGCGCCGTGGCCGGGCGTCCGCCTCCGCCGTGGCGGGCGTCCGGGGCGCCCGTGGAGGGGTTGGCCTCTGTGGGGGAACGGAGTGATCTCTCAACTCCACGGCTGGGACGAAGCCGCGAAAGGTGCCGTGGTCGCCGGGACGGTCGGGGGGACTCGTGGCGCGGGACTCAGGGTTCCCCATGCGGAGGCCCCCAGGCTCAGGCCCCTGGCAACGGAAGGCTGAGCAAGCAGGCCCGGGCCCGGGCCCGGCTTTCGGGGCTGGCCCGGCCCCAGCGGCCGGCGCCAGGGAGGGGACCCCCGGAGGCTGAGGAGGGGGAGGCGTCGGCCTCCCCGGCCCCGCCTCCCGGAGCTCCTCCTGGCGGTGCCGGAACGCGACGACACGCGATCCCGGACAGGGCCCCGGGGGGGCGGCCCTGCGGCCCTCTGGTGCCCGAAGTGTGTTCGCCGGGCGTTTTCCCGGCCAATTCTCACGAGCGTTCTGCCCAAATCGGGATCGATTTGGGCAGAACGCTCGTGAGAATTGGCCGGCGTTGGGCAGCCCTGGTCAGCGCCCAGGGCCGCGTGGAGCAGGGCCCTTTCTCGCTCGGGGCATGGCGCGGCCACCCGGAAAACGAGCCGCGACGATGGGGCGCGGCCGGCGGCCCCGGCGCCGGGGAGTTTTCCCCGAGCAGAGTGGATGGAGGCGCCGTGGCCGGGCGGTCCGCCTCCGCCGTGGCGGGCGGCCGGGGCGCCCCTGGAGGGGGCTGGCCTCTGTGGGGGTACGGAGTGATCTCTCACTCCACGGCTGGGACGAAGCCGCGAAAGGTGCCGTGGTCGCCGGGACGGTCGCGGGGACTCGTGGCGCGGGACCCAGGGTTCCCCATGCGGAGGCCCCCAGGCTCAGGCCCCTGGCAACGGAAGGCTGAGCAAGCAGGCCCGGGCCCGGGCCCGGCTTTCGGGGCTGGCCCGGCCCCAGCGGCCGGCGCCAGGGAGGGGACACCCGGAGGCTGAGGAGCGGGAGGCGTCGGACTCCCCGGGGCTCGCCTCCCGGAGCTCCTCCTGGCGGTGCCGGAACGCGACGACACGCGATCCCGGACAGGGCCCCGGGGGGGCGGCCCTGCGGCCCTCTGGTGCCCGAAGTGTGTTCGCCGGGCGTTTTCCGGCCAATTCTCACGAGCGTTCTGCCCAAATCGGGATCGATTTGGGCAGAACGCTCGTGAGAATTGGCCGGCGTTGGGCAGCCCTGGTCAGCGCCCAGGGCCGCGTGGAGCAGGGCCCTTTCTCGCTCGGGGCATGGCGCGGCCACCCGGAAACGAGCCGCGACGATGGGGCGCGGCCGGCGGCCCCGGCGCTGGGGAGTTTTCCCCGAGCAGAGTGGATGGAGGCGCCGTGGCCGGGCGTCCGCCTCCGCCGTGGCGGGCGGCCGGGGCGCCCGTGGAGGGGGCTGGCCTCTGTGGGGGAACGGAGTGATCTCTCACTCCACGGCTGGGACGAAGCCGCGAAAGGTGCCGTGGTCGCCGGGACGGTCGGGGGGACTCGTGGCGCGGGACTCAGGGTTCCCCATGCGGAGGCCCCCAGGCTCAGGCCCCTGGCAACGGAAGGCTGAGCAAGCAGGCCCGGGCCCGGGCCCGGCTTTCGGGGCTGGCCCGGCCCCAGCCGCCGGCGCCAGGGAGGGGACCCCCGGAGGCTGAGGAGCGGGAGGCGTCGGCCTCCCCGGGGCCCGCCTCCCGGAGCTGCTCCTGGCGGTGCCGGAACGCGACGACACGCTATCCCGGACAGGGCCCCGGGGGGGCGGCCCTGCGGCCCTCTGGTGCCCGAAGTGTGTTCGCCGGGCGTTTTCCGGCCAATTCTCACGAGCGTTCTGCCCAAATCGGGATCGATTTGGGCAGAACGCTCGTGAGAATTGGCCGGCGTTGGGCAGCCCTGGTCAACGCCAAGGGCCGCGTGGAGCAGGGCACTTTCTCGCTCGGGGCATGGCGCGGCCACCCGGAAAACGAGCCGCGACGATGGGGCGCGGCCGGCGGCCCCGGCGCCGGGGAGTTTTCCTCCGAGCAGAGTGGATGGAGGCGCCGTGGCTGGGCGTCCGCCTCCGCCGTGGCGGGCGGCCGGGGCGCACGTGGAGGGGGCTGGCCTCTGTGGGGGAACGGAGTGATCTCTCACTCCACGGCTGGGACGAAGCCGCGAAAGGTGCCGTGGTCGCCGGGACGGTCGGGGGGACTCGTGGCGCGGGACTCAGGGTTCCCCATGCGGAGGCCCCCAGGCTCAGGCCCCTGGCAACGGAAGGCTGAGCAAGCAGTCCCGGGCCCGGGCCCGGCTTTCGGGGCTGGCCCGGCCCCAGCGGCCGGCGCCAGGGAGGGGACCCCCGGAGGCTGAGGAGCGGGAGGCGTCGGCCTCCCCGGGGCCCGCCTCCCGGAGCTCCTCCTGGCGGTGCCGGAACGCGCCGACACGCGATCCCGGACAGGGCCCCGGGGGGGCGGCCCTGCGGCCCTCTGGTGCCCGAAGTGTGTTCGCCGGGCGTTTTCCGGCCAATTCTCACGAGCGTTCTGCCCAAATCGGGATCGATTTGGGCAGAACGCTCGTGAGAATTGGCCGGCGTTGGGCAGCCCTGGTCAGCGCCCAGGGCCGCGTGGAGCAGGGCCCTTTCTCGCTCGGGGCATGGCGCGGCCACCCGGAAAACGAGCCGCGACGATGGGGCGCGGCCGGCGGCCCCGGCGCCGGGGAGTTTTCCCCCGAGCAGAGTGGATGGAGGCGCCCTGGCCGGCGTCCGCCTCCGCCGTGGCGGGCGGCCGGGCGCCCGTGGAGGGGGCTGGCCTCTGTGGGGGAACGGAGTGATCTCTCACTCCACGGCTGGGACGAAGCCGCGAAAGGTGCCGTGGTCGCCGGACGGTCGGGGGGACTCGTGGCGCGGGACTCAGGGTTCCCCATGCGGAGGCCCCCAGGCTCAGGCCCCTGGCAACGGAAGGCTGAGCAAGCAGGCCCGGGCCCGGGCCCGGCTTTCGGGGCTGGCCCGGCCCCAGCGGCCGGCGCCAGGAGGGGACCCCCGGAGGCTGAGGAGCGGGAGGCGTCGGCCTCCCCGGGGCCCGCCTCCCGGAGCTCCTCCTGGCGGTGCCGGAAGGCGACGACACGCGATCCCGGACAGGGCCCCGGGTGGGCGGCCCTGCGGCCCTCTGGTGCCCGAAGTGTGTTCGCCGGGCGTTTTCCGGCCAATTCTCACGAGCGTTCTGCCCAAATCGGGATCGATTTGGGCAGAACGCTCGTGAGAATTGGCCGGCGTTGGGCAGCCCTGGTCAGCGCCCAGTGCCCGCGTGGAGCAGGGCCCTTCTCGCTCGGGGCATGGCGCGGCCACCCGGGAAAACGGGCCGCGACGATGGGGCGCGGCCGGCGGCCCCGGCGCCGGGGAGTTTTCCCCGAGCAGAGTGGATGGAGGCGCCGTGGCCGGGCGTCCGCCTCCGCCGTGGCGGGCGGCCGGGGCGCCCGTGGAGGGGGCTGGCCTCTGTGGGGGAACGGAGTGATCTCTCACTCCACGGCTGGGACGAAGCCGCGAAAGGTGCCGTGGTCGCCGGGACGGTCGGGGGGACTCGTGGCGCGGGACTCAGGTTTCCCCATGCGGAGGCCCCAGGCTCAGGCCCCTGGCAACGGAAGGCTGAGCAAGCAGGCCCGGGCCCGGGCCCGGCTTTCGGGGCTGGCCCGGCCCCAGCGGCCGGCGCCAGGGAGGGGACCCCCGGAGGCTGAGGAGCGGGGAGGCGTCGGCCTCCCCGGGGCCCGCCTCCCGGAGCTCCTCCTGGCGGTGCCGGAACGCGACGACACGCGATCCCGGAAAGGGCCCCGGGGGGGGCGGCCCTGCGGCCCTCTGGTGCCCGAAGTGTGTTCGCCGGGCGTTTTCCGGCCAATTCTCACGAGCGTTCTGCCCAAATCGGATCGATTTGGGCAGAACGCTCGTGAGAATTGGCCGGCGTTGGGCAGCCCTGGTCAGCGCCCAGGGCCGCGTGGAGCAGGGCCCTTTCTCGCTCGGGGCATGGCGCGGCCACCCGGAAAACGGGCCGCGACGATGGGGCGCGGCCGGCGGCCCCGGCGCCGGGGAGTTTTCCCCGAGCAGAGTGGATGGAGGCGCCGTGCCGGGCGTCCGCCTCCGCCGTGGCGGGCGGCCGGGGCGCCCGTGGAGGGGGCTGGCCTCTGTGGGGAACGGAGTGATCTCTCACTCCACGGCTGGGACGAAGCCGCGAAAGGTGCCGTGGTCGCCGGGACGGTCGGGGGGACTCGTGGCGCGGGACTCAGGGTTCCCCATGCGGAGGCCCCCAGGCTCAGGCCCCTGGCAACGGAAGGCTGAGCAAGCAGGCCCGGGCCCGGGCCCGGCTTTCGGGGCTGGCCCGGCCCAGCGGCCGGCGCCAGGGAGGGGACCCCCGGAGGCTGAGGAGCGGGAGGCGTCGGCCTCCCCGGGCCCGCCTCCCGGAGCTCCTCCTGGCGGTGCCGGAACGCGCCGACACGCGATCCCGGACAGGGCCCCGGGGGGCGGCCCTGCGGCCCTCTGGTGCCCGAAGTGTGTTCGCCGGGCGTTTTCCGGCCAATTCTCACGAGCGTTCTGCCCAAATCGGGATCGATTTGGGCAGAACGCTCGTGAGAATTGGCCGGCGTTGGGCAGCCCCGGTCAGCGCCCAGGGCCGCGTGGAGCAGGGCCCTTTCTCGCTCGGGGCATGGCGCGGCCACCCGGAAAACGAGACGCGACGATGGGGCGCGGCCGGCGGCCCCGGCGCCGGGGAGTTTTCCCCGAGCAGGGTGGATGGAGGCGCCGTGGCCGGGCGTCCGCCTCCGCCGTGGCGGGCGGCCGGGGCGCCCGTGGAGGGGGCTGGCCTCTGTGGGGGAACGGAGTGATCTCTCACTCCACGGCTGGGACGAAGCCGCGCAAGGTGCCGTGGTCGCCGGGACGGTCGGGGGGACTCGTGGCGCGGGACTCAGGGTTCCCCATGCGGAGGCCCCCAGGCTCAGGCCCCTGGCAACGGAAGGCTGAGCAAGCAGGCCCGGGCCCGGGCCCGGCTTTCGGGGCTGGCCCGGCCCCAGCGGCCGGCGCCAGGGAGGGGACCCCCGGAGGCTGAGGAGCGGGAGGCGTCGGCCTCCCCGGGGCACGCCTCCCGGAGCTCCTCCTGGCGGTGCCGGAACGCGCCGACACGCGATCCCGGACAGGGCCCCGGGGGGCGGCCCTGCGGCCCTGTGGTGCCCGAAGTGTGTTCGCCGGGCGTTTTCCCGGCCAATTCTCACGAGCGTTCTGCCCAAATCGGGATCGATTTGGGCAGAACGCTCGTGAGAATTGGCCGGCGTTGGGCAGCCCCGGTCAGCGCCCAGGGCCGCGTGGAGCAGGGCCCTTTCTCGCTCGGGGCATGGCGCGGCCACCCGGAAAACGAGCCGCGACGATGGGGCGCGGCCGGCGGCCCCGGCGCCGGGGAGTTTTCCAACGAGCAGAGTGGATGGAGGCGCCGTGGCCGGGCGTCCGCCTCCGCCGTGGCGGGCGGCCGGGGCGCCCGTGGAGGGGGCTGTCCTCTGTGGGGAACGGAGTGATCTCTCACTCCACGGCTGGGACGAAGCCGCGCAAGGTGCCGTGGTCGCCGGGACGGTCGGGGGGACTCGTGGCGCGGGACTCAGGGTTCCCCATGCGGAGGCCCCCAGGCTCAGGCCCCTGGCAAACGGAAGGCTGAGCAAGCAGGCCCGGGCCCGGGCCCGGCTTTCGGGGCTGGCCCGGCCCCAGCGGCCGGCGCCAGGGAGGGGACCCCCGGAGGCTGAGGAGCGGGAGGCGTCGGCCTCCCCGGGGCCCGCCTCCCGGAGCTCCTCCTGGCGGTGCCGGAACGCGCCGACACGCGATCCCGGACAGGGCCCCGGGGGGGCGGCCCTGCGGCCCTCTGGTGCCCGAAGTGTGTTCGCCGGGCGTTATCCGGCCAATTCTCACGAGCGTTCTGCCCAAATCGGGATCGATTTGGGCAGAACGCTCGTGAGAATTGGCCGGCGTTGGGCAGCCCCGGTCAGCGCCCAGGGCCGCGTGGAGCAGGGCCCTTTCTCCGCTCGGGGCATGGCGCGGCCACCCGGAAAACGAGCCGCGACGATGGGGCGCGGCCGGCGGCCCCGGCGCCGGGGAGTTTTCCCCCGAGCAGGGTGGATGGAGGCGCCGTGGCCGGGCGTCCGCCTCCGCCGTGGCGGGCGGCCGGGGCGCCCGTGGAGGGGGCTGGCCTCTGTGGGGGAACGGAGTGATCTCTCACTCCACGGCTGGGACGAAGCCGCGCAAGGTGCCGTGGTCGCCGGGACGGTCGGGGGGACTCGTGGCGCGGGACTCAGGGTTCCCCATGCGGAGGCCCCCAGGCTCAGGCCCCTGGCAACGGAAGGCTGAGCAAGCAGGCCCGGGCCCGGGCCCGGCTTTCGGGGCTGGCCCGGCCCCAGCGGCCGGCGCCAGGGAGGGGACCCCCGGAGGCTGAGGAGCGGGAGGCGTCGGCCTCCCCGGGGCCCGCCTCCCGGAGCTCCTCCTGGCGGTGCCGGAACGCGCCGACACGCGATCCCGGACAGGGCCCCGGGGGGGCGGCCCTGCGGCCCTCTGGTGCCCGAAGTGTGTTCGCCGGGCGTTTTCCGGCCAATTCTCACGAGCGTTCTGCCCAAATCGGGATCGATTTGGGCAGAACGCTCGTGAGAATTGGCCGGCGTTGGGCAGCCCCGGTCAGCGCCCAGGGCCGCGTGAGCAGGGCCCTTTCTCGCTCGGGGCATGGCGCGGCCACCCGGAAAACGAGCCGCGACGATGGGGCGCGGCCGGCGGCCCCGGCGCCGGGGACTTTTCCCGAGCAGAGTGGATGGAGGCGCCGTGGCCGGGCGTCCGCCTCCGCCGTGGCGGGCGGCCGGGGCGCCCGTGGAGGGGGCTGGCCTCTGTGGGGGAACGGAGTGATCTCTCACTCCACGGCTGGGACGAAGCCGCGAAAGGTGCCGTGGTCGCCGGGACGGTCGGGGGGACTCGTGGCGCGGGACTCAGGGTTCCCCATGCGGAGGCCCCCAGGCTCAGGCCCCTGGCAACGGAAGGCTGAGCAAGCAGGCCCGGGCCCGGGCCCGGCTTTCGGGGCTGGCCCGGCCCCGGCGGCCGGCGCCAGGGAGGGGACCCCCGGAGGCTGAGGAGCGGGAGGCGTC
This sequence comes from Meles meles, assembly GCF_922984935.1. NCBI lineage: Eukaryota > Metazoa > Chordata > Mammalia > Carnivora > Mustelidae > Meles > Meles meles. The sequence goes on from NW_025721470.1 coordinate 50,363, forward strand.
GGCCTCCCCGGGGCCCGCCTCCCGGAGCTCCTCCTGGCGGTGCCGGTACGCGCCGACACGCGATCCCGGACAGGGCCCCGGGGGGGCGGCCCTGCGGCCCTCTGGTGCCCGAAGTGTGTTCGCCGGGCGTTTTCCGGCCAATTCTCACGAGCGTTCTGCCCAAATCGGGATCGATTTGGGCAGAACGCTCGTGAGAATTGGCCGGCGTTGGGCAGCCCCGGTCAGCGCCCAGGGCCGCGTGGAGCAGGGCCCTTTCTCGCTCGGGGCATGGCGCGGCCACCCGGAAAACGAGACGCGACGATGGGGCGCGGCCGGCGGCCCCGGCGCCGGGGAGTTTTCCCCGAGCAGGGTGGATGGAGGCGCCGTGGCCGGGCGTCCGCCTCCGCCGTGGCGGGCGGCCGGGGCGCCCGTGGAGGGGGCTGGCCTCTGTGGGGGAACGGAGTGATCTCTCACTCCACGGCTGGGACGAAGCCGCGAAAGGTGCCGTGGTCGCCGGGACGGTCGGGGGGACTCGTGGCGCGGGACTCAGGGTTCCCCATGCGGAGGCCCCCAGGCTCAGGCCCCTGGCAACGGAAGGCTGAGCAAGCAGGCCCGGGCCCGGGCCCGGCTTTCGGGGCTGGCCCGGCCCCAGCGGCCGGCGCCAGGAAGGGGACCCCCGGAGGCTGAGGAGCGGGAGGCGTCGGCCTCCCCGGGGCCCGCCTCCCGGAGCTCCTCCTGGCGGTGCCGGAACGCGCCGACACGCGATCCCGGACAGGGCCCCGGGGGGGCGGCCCTGCGGCCCTCTGGTGCCCGAAGTGTGTTCGCCGGGCGTTTTCCGGCCAATCTCACGAGCGTTCTGCCCAAATCGGGATCGATTTGGGCAGAACGCTCGTGAGAATTGGCCGGCGTTGGCAGCCCCGGTCAGCGCCCAGGGCCGCGTGGAGCAGGGCCCTTTCTCGCTCGGGGCATGGCGCGGCCACCCGGAAAACGAGACGCGACGATGGGGCGCGGCCGGCGGCCCCGGCGCCGGGGAGTTTTCCCCGAGCAGGGTGGATGGAGGCGCCGTGGCCGGGTGTCCGCCTCCGCCGTGGCGGGCGGCCGGGGCGCCCGTGGAGGGGGCTGGCCTCTGTGGGGGAACGGAGTGATCTCTCACTCCACGGCTGGGACGAAGCCGCGCAAGGTGCCGTGGTCGCCGGGACGGTCGGGGGGGACTCGTGGCGCGGGACTCAGGGTTCCCCATGCGGAGGCCCCCAGGCTCAGGCCCCTGGCAACGGAAGGCTGAGCAAGCAGGCCCGGGCCCGGGCCCGGCTTTCGGGGCTGGCCCGGCCCCAGCGGCCGGCGCCAGGGAGGGGACCCCCGGAGGTTGAGGAGCGGGAGGCGTCGGCCTCCCCGGGGCACGCCTCCCGGAGCTCCTCCTGGCGGTGCCGGAACGCGCCGACACGCGATCCCGGACAGGGCCCCGGGGGGCGGCCCTGCGGCCCTGTGGTGCCCGAAGTGTGTTCGCCGGGCGTTTTCCGGCCAATTCTCACGAGCGTTCTGCCCAAATCGGGATCGATTTGGGCAGAACGCTCGTGAGAATTGGCCGGCGTTGGGCAGCCCTGGTCAGCGCCCAGGGCCGCGTGGAGCAGGGCCCTTTCTCGCTCGGGGCATGGCGCGGCCACCCGGAAAACGAGCCGCGACGATGGGGCGCGGCCGGCGGCCCCGGCGCCGGGGAGTTTTCCCCGAGCAGAGTGGATGGAGGCGCCCTGGCCGGGCGTCCGCCTCCGCCGTGGCGGGCGGCCGGGGCGCCCGTGGAGGGGGCTGGCCTCTGTGGGGGAACGGAGTGATCTCTCACTCCACGGCTGGGACGAAGCCGCGAAAGGTGCCGTGGTCGCCGGGACGGTCGGGGGGACTCGTGGCGCGGGACTCAGGGTTCCCCATGCGGAGGCCCCCAGGCTCAGGCCCCTGGCAACGGAAGGCTGAGCAAGCAGGCCCGGGCCCGGGCCCGGCTTTCGGGGCTGGCCCGGCCCCAGCGGCCGGCGCCAGGGAGGGGACCCCCGGAGGCTGAGGAGCGGGAGGCGTCGGCCTCCCCGGGGCCCGCCTCCCGGAGCTCCTCCTGGCGGTGCCGGAAGGCGACGACACGCGATCCCGGACAGGGCCCCGGGGGGGCGGCCCTGCGGCCCTCTGGTGCCCGAAGTGTGTTCGCCGGGCGTTTTCCGGCCAATTCTCACGAGCGTTCTGCCCAAATCGGGATCGATTTGGGCAGAACGCTCGTGAGAATTGGCCGGCGTTGGGCAGCCCTGGTCAGCGCCCAGGGCCGCGTGGAGCAGGGCCCTTTCTCGCTCGGGGCATGGCGCGGCCACCCGGAAAACGGGCCGCGACGATGGGGCGCGGCCGGCGGCCCCGGCGCCGGGGAGTTTTCCCCGAGCAGAGTGGATGGAGGCGCCGTGGCCGGGCGTCCGCCTCCGCCGTGGCGGGCGGCCGGGGCGCCCGTGGAGGGGGCTGGCCTCTGTGGGGGAACGGAGTGATCTCTCACTCCACGGCTGGGACGAAGCCGCGAAAGGTGCCGTGGTCGCCGGGACGGTCGGGGGGACTCGTGGCGCGGGACTCAGGTTTCCCATGCGGAGGCCCCCAGGCTCAGGCCCCTGGCAACGGAAGGCTGAGCAAGCAGGCCCGGGCCCGGGCCCGGCTTTCGGGGCTGGCCCGGCCCCAGCGGCCGGCGCCAGGGAGGGGACCCCCGGAGGCTGAGGAGCGGGAGGCGTCGGCCTCCCCCGGGGCCCGCCTCCCGGAGCTCCTCCTGGCGGTGCCGGAACGCGACGACACGCGATCCCGGAAAGGGCCCCGGGGGGGCGGCCCTGCGGCCCTCTGGTGCCCGAAGTGTGTTCGCCGGGCGTTTTCCGGCCAATTCTCACGAGCGTTCTGCCCAAA